>NW_027316167.1:26754511-26772011 GCF_026437365.1 Eucyclogobius newberryi | reverse complement strand
ACTTGCTGTGCTAAATGTCAGATCCTTATGTAACAAATCTCTCTTAATTAATAATTTTATTTCTTCTTATAATCTTGATTTTATGTTTTTAACTGAAACATGGCTTGACAAAAACACAGGAAATGTAGTTCTGATAGAATCTGCTCCACCCAACTTTAAGTTTGAATCTGAAACACGAGAAAACAAAAAAGGGGGTGGAGTCTGTGCTGTCTTTAGAGATGAAATAATTACCCGCAGGTTGTCTTTTGGGGTGTTTTCATCATTTGAGTATGTATCCTTTAAAATGGAGCTAAAACGGTCTCCATCCATTCTCTTCATTGTTTTATACAAGCCTCCCCAGCACTGCCAAAGTTTTATTGATGATTTTACTGAGATGCTCTCAGTCATATGCACAGACTTTGATGGTTTGGTCATTACAGGTGATTTCAATGTGCATGTTGATAATATTTGTGACAGAAACGCTAAAGAGCTTGATGCTGTCCTTGAAACCTTCAGTCTTACTCAGCATGTGAGAGGCCCCACCCACAGCAAAGGACACACTCTAGATCTCATAATTACAAAGGGGGTAAATATTTCAAATGTTAATGTGATCGATGTTGCTCTGTCTGATCATTTCTGTGTCTTCTTTGACCTGTCTGTTTCTCCCAAACCACAGGTTGGTCCTGCAGTTGTTCAGAGGAGACACATAAGTGATGGCACAGGTGCACTGTTTATGGAAATGATAAACTTTGAAAATGTCTCATGTTCTAATGTAAATGATTTGTTGAACTCTGTTACATCTAGTGTTTTGAATGTTCTGGACACCATCGCCCCTATAAAGGCTAAAATGGTTAAAAATAAGCAGAAGGCGCTGTGGAGAAATGATGATTCGGTCAGGGCACAGAAAAGGGAGTGCCGCAGGGCCGAACGGAAATGGCGCAAGTCAAAGCTCCAGGTTCAAAAAGAGATTTACAAAGAAAAGCTGAACATGTACAACCTAATCTTATGTAGAACTAGGGAAAGATATTTTTCTGAAATAATTGGAAGCTGCAGTAACAACTCGCGTGTCCTGTTTGCCACAGTAAACAGATTAACAAACCCTCCAGCTCAGCTGCCGTTAGAACTCATTTCCACATCCAAGTGTAATGAGTTTGCATTATTCTTTAATGACAAAGTTCAGGGCATTAAAAATGCTATAAATCCCACAATGCAAAAAATTACCCTAAAACCACCAAGTCACTTAGAGCTAACTCACTTTGCACCAGTAACTGACAAAACTGTCCATGAGATCATCACCAGTCTGAGTTCATCTACATGCTGCCTTGATGTGTTACCCACCAGATTTCTAAAGTCTGTGCTGAACAGTTTGTTAGCACCATTCACTCACATAGTTAACATGTCGCTTCAATCTGGAACATTCCCAATGTCTTTGAAAACTGCGGTCATAAAGCCTCTCCTAAAGAAGAGCAGTCTTGATGCCGCAGCACTGAGTCATTACCGGCCCATCTCTAATCTGCCATTTTGGGGCAAAGTCCTTGAAAAGGTTGTTTACCAACAGCTCACAGATTTCCTCTTAATAAACAACTCATTTGATGTTTTTCAGTCAGGTTTTAGACCTCATCACAGCACTGAGACTGCTCTTGTCAAGGTGACAAATGACATCCGCCTGAACACTGACACGGGCAAAGCCTCAGTCTTAATTCTGTTAGATCTGAGTGCTGCTTTTGACACTGTCGATCATGGGATCCTCTTACAGAGACTAGAGGACTGGGTGGGCATCACTGGCACTGCCCTAAACTGGTTAAGGTCCTATCTGGAAGACAGGAAGTACTTTGTTGAAATTGGTAGCTGTGTCTCAGACCACATGACCCTGACCTGTGGAGTGCCCCAAGGGTCAGTCCTGGGTCCCCTTCTGTTCAACCTCTACATGCTGCCGTTGGGTCAGTTGATACGCATTGAAAATGTGTCCTATCACAATTATGCAGACGACACTCAGATCTATGTTTCACTATCGGCAGGTGACTATGGACCAGTAGATTCACTCTGTCACTGCATCCAACAGATCAGTTTGTGGATGCAAAACAACTTTCTCCAGCTGAACTCAGACAAGACTGAAATAATCGTTTTTGGCCCACAGAAACAAAGAGAAAGTGTTAGCGGTCACCTCCAGAGTCTCGCTCTAAAACCTACAAACCAAATTAGAAATCTGGGGGTAATAATGGACTCAGACTTGAACTTTAATAGCCACGTCAAATCAATAACATCAGCAGCTTTTTACCATCTAAAAAACATTGCCAAAATCAAAAATATAGTGTCAAAACCAGATTTAGAGAGACTTATCCATGCGTTTGTCTCCAGTAGATTAGACTACTGTAACGGCCTGCTCACTGGCCTCTCCAAACGAGCTGTAAAACAGCTGCAGTACATCCAGAACGCTGCTGCTCGGGTCCTGACTAGAACCAGGAAGTATGATCACATTAGTCCTGTTCTCAGGTCTCTGCACTGGCTCCCTGTGGCTCAGAGAATAGACTTTAAAGCAGCTCTGCTTGTGTACAAGTCTCTCCATGGCCTAGCACCAAAGTACATCTTGGATATGTTAGTGCCATATGAACCATCTCGGACTCTGAGGACCTCAGGGACCGGCCTCCTGCGGGTGCCCAGAGTCAGGACAAAACATGGGGAATCTGCGTTTCAGTTTTATGCAGCTAAAATCTGGAACAGTCTTCCTGAAGATGTGAGACAGGCTTCTACTCTGACAATGTTCAAATCTAAGCTAAAAACAGTTTTGTTTAGCTACGCATATGACTGAAAGGATTTTTTCTTTGCACTCTTCTCTTTTGTTTGTGATTTTATTAGTTTAGAAAATCAGTTGGATTGATAATTTTTAATTTAGTTAATTTTATTGTAGTTAATTTTTATCGTTGCACTCTTCTCTTTTGTTTGTGATTTTATTAGTTTAGAAAATCAGTTGGATTGATAATTTTTAATTTAGTTAATTTTATTGTATTTCTGTAATTTCTTTGTGATTTGAATGCATTTTTCCTGCTGTGTGAAGCACTTTGAATTGCCTTGTGTATGAAATGTGCTCTACAAATAAACTTGCCTTGCCTTGCCTTGCCTTGACTGAGCGGTGGTAGGCCGAGCTGAGCCTATCAGAGCAGGGCGGTGGAGGTAGGTGAGGTAGGTGGGGGGGTCCTCCAGGGGCAAAGACCGCAATGGACCGCTTCTCTTCAATAAAACAGTAAAGTGAGGCTGAAACATTTTGTCCTTTGATACATGACAAGCTGGACACATGAATTCTATACTATTCATATTCGTGTTAAACATAGTATTTGTAATAGTTTATAAAAGGGAACAATATTTGATAATGTATTAATTACTTTAAACATTACATTTTTATTTGATTTAATGTTGTCTCCTTTCTTTTTTTTCTATATAAAAAACATGTGTAAATGTATATGTTGTAAATGTTTTCTTACAGTTAATAGTTTGTGCCGAATCAATTTGGACATAATCATTATTAGTTAGTATTATAAAACAAATGAAACAAACATTTATCATATTTGTTTTATTTCATCTATATCCAAAATACTAGATACCTTAAAGGCACAATGGATGATTTTTTGGCGATTTGAGAACGCAGGCGGAAGTGCGCATGCGCACTCCCCGTGCGGACTGATACAACACACATGTGGGTTTGTTTATTAGCGCGGCGGATCACATCGCATCTCTCGTCTCCCGTAGATTTTCGTCTTCTTCTGAGACAGCTCGAACTGTCTTTCTCCGTCTTCAGTTTGTCCCGTACACTGAGGGAACTATATTATGATAAATCAATGCGCTTAGACACACGGAAACGTGGGACGATCCGTACGCAGCTGCAGGTGAGCGGTAGGTGCGTTTTATGATTGATACGTGGCAGGACTAATCGGCAGTCCACGCCACGGGGAAATAAGACTAAAATTTGTGCCAAAAAATCGTCCATTCAACCTTTAAATTTGTTAAGTCAGTGACACCAATGTTATTTTACAACTGTTCCAAAATCTTTGTCATTCTGTGTTGTTACAGCAAATGATCAACCATCAGGCCAAGTTACTAGTCAGGTCTGTGGAGAGGCAAATCCCCTCACAACTACAGTTGCATGTATATTTTTGAGTAAGTTTATTGAGCTATGACTGGACTAAACAATAGTAACATGATAAAGATGGATGCTTCTATATGACTTGTACTGTAAAGTGTTTAAGGGACAGGCACTCACCGCTCTGTGCTGCATGAAGAGGTGCTGTCTGTACTGATAAATGCATAAACACTGCTTGTCACAAACAAAGGCATCAAGCAGCCATTTCATTGCAGCATTGTGTGATATGGCAGGCTGCTGCTGTGAATGTATTTATTAGTTTGCGATACATCCCTTTCTCTGTTTTTCCTGGGGCACAGGATAAAGCTGGTTTTGTTCGCTGCCCAGTGTGAACGGCGCCTCGGCTGCCAGCTGTCAGGCCTGATAGCGTCTCATTTGGATTCCCAGCCTGGCTGCTGAATGGCTAATTAGATTTGCCATTTTCAATCCACTGATTGCTATACATAGAGGGACAAAGGGGCTGACAGCATGTAGCATTCAGATCCAACTGTAACAATTAATAAGTGTGGTAATTAACGTGTGTTGGGCACCATTGATTATGACATTACCTCTACAACGGATGGCCTGGCCCCTGCCATTTCATTAAGGAGCACATGTATAGATTGTTATTAATAAAGCACTATCTAGGGTTTAGAGCAGGTTATTAATTACGCAAATTAGTGGGCACAAGGGTAATCAAGTTAAAGTGATTTTGTTTGCAATAATTGATCTCATTTTTACTGACCATTGGTGTTAGGTGGTGTCACATGCTCCTGTGTGAAGAGAGATCACCTCATTAACACAAGTTTAATCCTAATCATAGTTGAGGCTGTGACTGGCTTTAAGGTCATATCTGAATGTCAGAACCCGTGCACATTGATCGCTGGTAAATTGAATCAATGTCATGTTTAGAGAAAACAATAACCACTAATGGATGGGGCAGATCAGTCCAAACAAACAGCTTTATCCACAGTGTGCACAGGGAGACAACAGGACCGCCACTTTCATAATGAATTGTTGTTCACAGTCACAGGACTGTCAGGATCAGGCAATTAGCAACAGCGACCTGTTGACCACTCTGTTAGGGTTATGTGTGTGGATTTAGCTAAACTAGAGACATTTAGGCCAATACTTTTAAAAACAACTTCACTTCAAAATCATTTCACCTGCTTGTCACATAAATAACTCTTACAGGAGCTTAAAAGTGCGCTATTTAAGTTTTTAAGAGCAAAAGCAAATATTATTTTACCCAAGAAATCTCGCTCTCAAAAGTGTAGCAACAGTAAAATTTGAGTAACCGTTTGGGGCCCAGCTCAAGTGGCAGACATCTGACATTTGGGCTCTGTTTTCTGTCACTGGAGCAAAGCACGTGCCAAAGGGTCTTTGTTTTTAATTAATCTTTTGGGTGACTGGCCCAGTGCCAACAGTTACAAATCTTCTTGGTCCATATAGAAAGTGCAGGAGATGAAGGAAATGGCCAGTGTAACAGTGTGGTGATGTTCTAAAGTTTATAACACAATCTGCATCTTCACACTCCCCAACACCTGTTTATACCTGCACTCAGCAGCCGCTTTCACCATCCGGAGCGTGTGAGATTTCACACTCATTTTTCACAACACATGTTTTAATATGCACTGCTCCTTTTCCTCCTCTATCCCCACTGCATATGAAATCCTTCCATTCTTGGCTGCCTGCGCCAAAGATGCAGCCAATCATCGCCAAGCGATGGCAGTCACAATTTGCTGTGAACTATTTGCTCCCTTAAGAGGAAAATTGCTTTCAATATAAGCTGGGTTTGAAAGACAACAACAATAAAAAGATACAACTGTAATACGCTGCCTCTGTCAGCACTTAACGGGACAGCTCCAGCGCAGCATATGACTGGGGGATGAGGTGCTTACAAGTCAGCCCTGTAATATCAGCATGCGTGGGAGACAGGCTGGCCAAATGAATCCCACTTTGAACATAACAGCTTGGCATCACATGAAAATGACTGCCATGAGCGCCGCTTGTCAGATATGCTCTGGCCATTGTGATGGTGAATTGTCATTTATTATATGTTGTGGCTGGCTCTGTCAGCTCCTGTTGACCGTGTGTATTGATTTGCAAGAGCAAAGGGGTGCAGAGGTCACTTTGATCAAGCGTCTGCAGCTCTCGCCGACAGCAGCGAGCTGACATTCCATTACCCGAGACAAAAAGGGCTCAAAACAAAGCATATGTTAAGAAATGCTACTCTTCAATACAGCAATATGACTGGAATTAAGAGGAATGGAGCCTTGAACTCCCTGAGGCATTTGGGTATTGGAGATAGTGTGTCTTTGGTATTACATGCTTGACTGTATGGATCACCTGCACACAGTCTGGCCTTTTGAAATGACTACTTTCCATCTGAGTAACATCAGTCACAGAGCCAAACAAGGCACTACAAATTATTTTCTGACCATGTATGATTCATTTTTTAGAATATTTTGTAGCAGCCTGTAACTGTGCTCAGAGAAAGAAAAGTGTTTCAAGTATTTGGAACCGCTGCACTAGAGAGCAATCATTTTTACACAATCATTTGGTTTGTTATGTCACAAATTAGCCTTGCTTTCTCATTGCTTTCTTCTAAAGATAGTGTTATGAAATACCTTTGTAGTTAGTTTCCAACTCTTTTGACTCAAAAGTTCTGTATTTACAAATGCAAAGCAGCAACCCACACAATATATTCTGACGTGTTTAATAAACTCCAATCCTTTAAACACAAGTCACCACCGCCCCTGATCTGACAGCTTCAATATGCTTTTATTTATTAACAAGCTGTGTGCAATAATTAGGGCCATGATGGGGCGTGTGGGCGTGGGTTTGCAGATGAAACGCGGGTCTCTGGGCAGCATTTGGAGCTAAAGCCCGGGTGAGTGGCGTTATTGCGTGGGCTTGTGCTGCCGCTGTCTGCTGTGCCTGTCAAAGTCATGAGAGGATCACTTTATCATCGTTTGTCTGGCCGCTCTGACGCTATTGAGTGGGAGGGGCCCTTAGGGAAATGGGGCCATGCGCTGTATTTGCTGTATGCTTCTTTTTGGACTTAGTTGCAAGCTCGGCTTTATCAGGCCGGTTGTCTCCAGCCTGTCAGATGTGTGTGTCCGCACTGTTTCCCAGTCTTGTCTAAGGTTGTCATAATATATAATCTTAGTGTTACGATTATGAATAAAACGTCACAATTTTGCAATTATTCATGATCGTTTGGCAGTGCACGATGACCACATAAAAGGGAAATCCTTAATTTGCTTTATATTAAAAGTCTCGCTTTGTGAAATCAAACTTTATGAATGAAAAAGTATAGTCACATAAGCAGCCGGATAATAAAAGTACTTTGCGTGTAGTTTGACTTTTTTGGCTGCCTTTTTTTTAGTTGATTTATGATGATTTATATTGTGACATGAATAATCACAGTTATGGATTAAGCGAATAATCTTGAATTTTTTAGTTCGAATGAAGACTTCAGGTTCATTAAGTGCTGCGGTTGACTCCTTTTTGCACTGCATCAAAAATAAAACTATAATGTTGTATGCAGGGATAAGATAAGAACAGGGTTAACATACAAAACTGAGATACAACATTTATATGTAACATATTTCCAAGCCCCAAAAGAGAAGACAAAAAACCTTACAACTCACTTAATATGTCAACAACAAAATAAACACATGATTATCATAAGATATTCATATGTTAATAATGTAAATATAGACTAAATACATTGTAAATACATAAATTCTGAATATTTTTTTTCTTTTCTTACAGTTTTTTTCCAACACAGCAGAAAAACACACACAAAAAACAGAACAAGACCAGAAAGCGAACAGGAAAAGCTGCAAAAGACATCAAGAGAAAACAAAGGCGTACATAATAAAATAGTCAAAGTTTGGTCCAGAGTCTGTCAAAATTATCAATTTTCAAATGATCTCAGGATGTGTTTTTTTGATTTTTTAAATGTATGTCAATCATAATGCCAGCGCAGTTCTTGATTGTTGGTTCAGTTTGTGTCATCCCTTTTTGTGATGGACTTCTTTCCTGCTCCAAATGTATCCATCTATTGTCTCCATGGCAGGAGTTCAAGATTCCCTATAAACACAACACACTATAACAATCTTATTACTGTTGATGGAGAGAAATGTACCTTATCAGCTCAATAATGATTCAACTTATGACAAACTTTTCTACAAGTCTAATCTTTTGCAAACAAGGCTATAATCTGTCTGAGTTTACTGTAGTCAGAGTGAGTCAGTGTCTGAAAATGAAGTCGACCCTTCTGATTTATTTGATTTGTAACTGTGTTTAAGAACAGACATAGACATAAACATAGATGGCCACTTGTAATTATCTAAAAGTCAATGGATGGCTAACACAATTTGTATTTGTTTTTACATTACTTTAAATAGGATTTTATATTTATTTTGTTAACATTCATACTTGAAATGAATAACATTTCTTAAGCTCATTGTCCAAAGAGTTTGTTTGAGTGTAGTTCTTGCAAAAAGGAAACTTAAAATCAAATTTCCCTCTGCTATTTTCACTGTTGACAACAAAAAACACATGGCAACAAACAGATTTTGACTTGTGCATAGTTAATAAAGTTTGTAAGACAATTCAATGTTTCAATTTTTAATAATAATAATGTTTTTGACATTTGTGAAACTGCAAAACCCATTAATCCCCAGACAATGTTTTGAAAATGTTAGCCAGCGCTGAGCACCATATGTAATGCTTCTGCGAGGTGACATTTGAAACACTGGTGTGAGTTTCCTGTTTATTCTTTGTGGCCATATATTTACAAGCCATATGTCACTACCTATCCCATATTAACGCAGTGAAGTTGCTTTATCTAAATGTTAATGGACAAACACATGTTAATGAAGTAGTCAAAATAGCCTAAAAGAGTAAAAATACAATATAATCAATCACCTTTTGTTCTGCATTGTACAACGGTAAATCCAAGCAAAGTTAAGACATCAAATACATGCATATATTGACCTTAAATAAACGATGTGCTTTGTTTTCAGTCGAAACATTTTACACAATAATGGACAGTCTGATTTAAACTACATTATCATACAATCCCTCACATTTGTTTGGAGAAAAAGCGTAAAAATCACATTATACAGTCGAGTTGAGTTATGTATGTTGGCTCTTGTACTTCAACTGTGACACTGTGTTAGGTTTGCGCACTGTTTTTTTTGCTTCCTCTGTTTCTGTTTTCATACTTTTCTCCTTCTGTTTTTGTACCTTTCCCCCACAGTCTCCTGTTTGGAGTTACTTTTGTGTCATTGTTGTTTTGTGCACATTTTTCTGGTCTATTTCAGTCACAACATACACCAAACTAAGCATTGCTGAATGACCAACAATGCATCATCATCATCTTAAATAGGCTCTCTGAAACATTTAGTATTTAGCATGAAGTTTTAGCAGCTCACGAGACAAGTTTAAAGGATCATTTCACTTCACTAAGAGTTTGAATGGACGCACATTCTTCCCACAGCCACCGAACGCAATCCTCATTTCTAGAGGCCAATCCGCAACGCAAAATTGATTAATATTTGCTTTCAAAATGACACTGCTTGATGCATGAGGGCACTCCACATGTAAATGAACACTTAAAAGGAGATGAATAGCCCCAGCAGAGGATTGTAAAGTTCAAGCACCGGATTTGCATATTTATGTTACAAGTAACTGATAATAAGCGGAGCGCGGGGGAGAAAATGCAATGCGTTTGTCAATGTACAATTTGGACGTGTCGCCTTATTAGCCGAGCTGCGCTGATATGTTCAATTTCATGCCACAATAGCGGTGCTCAAGGTGTAGTCGGCATTTTGACTTCATAGTACATTTTAGATGAAGGCGGAGACAGGAGACAATTGATGTTTCGTTAATACAATTTGAAAAAGAACAAGCTGAGAAAATGGTCTTATCACAGAAACATTGCGTTTTGGTATGGTATTGTCTGCTTTTAATAAGGAGGGCATATCCCAATATAATAATGTATAATGGAAATTGTATAGATTTAACCAATATAGAATATGTTAAGACAGGGTTATTTACCTTTGACTGAACACAGCTTAATAAAGAAGCAATTACCATAACATTAAAATACAATAAAGGCTGTTGTGAACTGCTGCTGCTGTTACACTAAAGGGATTTATGTGAACTGAATTAGACCTGCCTAATTCCATAAAGTCTTAAAACTTTTTCAAATCTTTTATTAGACACAGTAGATGTGAGTCTAAACTTGTCAACTTTTACCTGTAAGTTTTATTTCTGTGAAACACCTTGTTTTCCATGTAGCTGTTTGATATTATTGTATTATGTTTTAATTAGGCCCGAGCTCCACAAGCTGACAAAGCGCCTCTTGGTCTCGTGAGGCAGAGAAACATTGAAGTCCTGCCACAGACAGTCAGGTCAACTGGACCGGAGGGGCACAGCTCCTGTATCAATAAAAGGTAGTCACTGAAAACCAATTAAATCACATGATCTGTTTCAGCTGTTTTGATTGGTCTAGAGTGGATACATTTTGCAGGTCGTTTGTTTGGACAGTGGTACCAAAAGTAAAGTAAGTAAAATGTTAGCAAGGGCAAGTGCAATGTCAGTAAAATATATATATTTTGTGGTGATCTAAGCAAGTATGCATTTATACTTCTTACTATATATTATTATATCCTACTTACAAACAAAACATGTATCACTTAAGCTAACATAGGCCATTTTAAGGCTCAGAGAAAACATTTTATGTTGTTTGTGACAAATCAACACTGAATATTTTTAAATTTTCACCTGATCACTGTTTTGTCCACCCGGGCAAACAGGAAAACACATCTGTTATATATATGAAATATATATCTATATCTATATCTATCTATCTATCTATCTATCTATCTATCTATATATATATATATATATATATATATATATATATATATATATATATATATATATATATATATATATATATATAGATAGATAGATAGATATATACATCACAGACACTTACCATAAAGTTTAGTGCTGATGGTTTTCAATATTCCAGACTGGAAAAGGTTCCAGTGGATTTGCAGTGGCGGCTTTAGAGATGCTACAAAGAACATTCAAACTCACAGTGAAAGAAGTGGTTTTGAGTCAGGCTGAGTCAGCACAGTCCAGAATATGATATACAACCACATTTCCTTGAGGGTTATTTAATTCAGAATCAGATTCAGTCACTGGCTCATTTTATCACCTCATGTGGCCCATTTTTAAGGTAAAATGAGCCACAAAGTGAGACAAACAATATTCAACAAAAAAAAATGTAACAGTAAACTAAGTCGGTGTAATCCCTCATTCATCCAGGAGTGTTCCATTGTAGTCATCTGGAGACATTTCGACTTTCATCCAAAAGTCCTTCTCATGGCTTCAGAGAGCGGCGTGTATTTGACTTTTAGCTGAAAGGCGAAATGTTTTGTTTTCAGAACAGTGTCCAGATGACTCCAACTGAATTTTTACTGCAATAGTAAACAAGTAAATAATTTAAACTGAATAATGGAAGGAAACTTATTAAGGACAAAACTCATCTGGTTTACATCAACATTGTTATGGCTGTTTCTTTAAAAAGTGGGGGGAAAGTTGCCCAGTTCACCTTATTTTTGACCTTTATATATCTTAACTTATAAAATGTCTTCCATCATTCTTTTTGACAAAAGATGACATCACTGTGAACGAATGTTTATCCATTGCATGTGGTCATCACTTTCTGTCCGTCCACTTCCTGTTGGGCCGAGATACAAAGAGTGTCGGAGCCCACAGCGCTCTTCATGTTTTGTGAAGAGAAACAACAGGAAGCTTGTGCAGTGCAGTTCACTCCAGATGATGTCACCTCTGAGTTTTATCAAAGCACTGGACCAGAGTTTCCACTGTCCTGCTCTGGCAGACCTCCGGGAGACACTGGGAACGCAAGAAAGTCTGAACAAGGAGCAAGACGACGTTAATAATGTCATTTTCCACAACTTAGGCCATTAAACATGTGGTTGAAATACAATGGGAACTCTTAAAAATAGAGAATAGATCATCCTGTTGAACCCTTTCGTCCATGTTCTTGAGTCCCCAGAAAATCCTCCTTTACAACATTCATAGTACTCCCAAAATATCTAAAACAATCTCACCCACAACTGTGATACAAATACATTTTAATTTAGTATTTTTGGTCAGAACTGTGGTGGATTGACCTACAGCGTCTAAGTTAATTCAAAATGACCTGTGATTTACTAGTTCACATACAGATCACATCTTATTCATCGTTCCAATAAGATAAAAACTGAAACATGTCCATGCATTCATTTGTGTGCAAAATTCTCTAAAAGGTACATTTGTGATAGAACCATGCACTACGTTTGTTTGGGATTGTTAAGTGCGACATCACGGGTTCACTCTGAATCATGTCAAAACTGCTCGATTCTTGTTCAATTTAGTGTAACTTATGCCAGGTGTAAAAGTTTAACGAAATCCATTTGGAAGGTCATTTCTCAAGACTTTATAGAAAATGAGACACGTTTAGTGAGTGCGTGGTGTCATCAGTGGATTAGTAAAGTCGTATAATGGGTGACACTAGACACCCAAGGGCCCTGAATAGAGGTGTGATATGAGCAATGGCACAGGACATATGTTGCATGAAGCTGATGAAAGAGAAAGATGACACCAGATAAACAAAAGGCCGCATATGAGTAATCTAATATGGGCCATATGTTGACCATATAGAAGCTGCTGCTGCCCAGGTAAAAAAATGAAATCAAATATCTTAAAAATGAACAGGTGGCATTAAATTAAGGGGATGAGATGTAACCCACACCAGCCTCTGAATAGGACATTTTCTGTGGTTGACACTTTATATCAGGAGTTGCCCTCTGGCCTTTGTCTCCACTACCTTGGTCAATTGCCTCTTAACAATTAACAATTCAGTCTGTGTAGCGCAGTGGAGTGTATCCTCGTGTTTAAAGGTGCCGTAGAGAAATGAGTGGAAATTTATTTTTATTCATAGGTTTCATGTAACGCCTTCACATTCACATAAGAATTCAATCATCTCACAAGATAAAACAAATTAACTTACAATGTTTCTATGTCAGCAGCCAGCATAGAACATCACAGAGTTCTGGTTTTGAAACAAGACCATTCCTGTTTGTGTCTTTTAATCTAATACTAAAGTTATCTCAACATAATGCTGCGACATAGAAATGTGAGCAGAAACCAAACAAATCAAATTGCATTAGCTGTAATCATCGCTGTGACTGCTGTGGAGTGAGAACTGTTTATAAATGTGCTTAAGAAACAGTCTCACATTGTGTTCTCCCAAAGCCATAAATCTGCGTCATTTTAACGAGAACCGACAGGAACCAATTTGTGAGATTTATGTTTTTTGCCCTCAAATATGAAATGAGTCGAGACATATCTGTGAAGCCATGATGATAACTCTAAATCAAATCAGAGGAGAAAATGAATTTTAACGGGAATTCGTTACAGTTTAAGACTCTTAAAGAGCGGCTCCTTCTGTCACGTTAATTTAATTCTGAGTACCACGATGTGCACTGAACGTAGAAACTTGTGGGCCATAAAGAGGGACTCAGAAGCTCACTGTTGCATGTGGGAGACAGAGATATGTCCTGTAATTGAATAATAAACAATGTCTAAATCACATTATAGTCATCCGGAGTAATCACATTAGTGGAAAAATGCAAGTAAACCACGTAATAAAAACATAAAAAGAAATGGATTGGGAGCGGGATGCTGGTCATTGCTGAGACAGGAAGGGTCTGTGTGCAAAAGACTGTGGTTTTGTTAAGTCAACCATGAGATGGTCATGTCCACAAAAGAGAGCTTTAGAGTACAACAAATCAGTGTATGTGCACGTACTAAATACAGCTCTAACGCAATAATGTTAACAGAAGTTAATATATACATTCAGTATGTACAACTAACTGACGAACCAGTTTCCTATGTTTGGTGTGAATTTGGAATGAAACAAAATTGTTATTATTATTTATTTATTATTTTAAATAATACAGGCACATTTTCAAACCACATCCTGTATCCATTGACCAAAAAGAAAATGTGTTTTTCTTTTAGGTCTTTGCCCACACATTTCTGACACAATTGTTGACTGTGAACTTGTGTTCACCAACAAAACCATAATCCCACTGGAGGAATCCACATCTTTTTCCAATAGAGCACATTCCTCTGCTCTTCAGGACCTGCCGTAGTGTGTATGGTGTAATCTGATAATATCAATCATAATTGTGTTAGATGTAATCCATCTGACTTTCAGTTTGTCGGGGTCAGGGTAGGAAGCACAGCCCCACTTGCCATCAATTATGAGACATAAGAGAGTGGTGGATGGAGCGCTGCTCTATAAATAATATGGTGGAAGGCCGTAGTGCGATCGATGCGTACAGTTCCACTGTCATGGCTTTAATGGCAGCTGGCGTTCTTGGCACTTTGGATCAATAGTGTGTCTCCTCAGGCTCAGTCTGCTCCAGGTCAGCCCTGGTGACAAGCATGTAAATGACACCTCTCTCTGATTGGAAAACGTGGGTTATTAAGACTCATGACTGCAGACAGCTTTACTCTTCTCTAACTGTAAAGATATTAGCACTTGTATCTTATAAATTAAAGCTGTGTCATCATTTCTGGTGAATGCTGAACTGTGATTGGATATGTTACAATTCATACCACCATTCGTGCTCTGTCACTGTTATGAAAACTACACACAGAAAGTCATGCATCTCATTTCCATGATTCAGACTCTGCAGATCTTTCTCGCCCATGTCCTCAGTACAAACACATGGGGGAAAAGCCCTTTAAATTCCTTCCAAGCTGGTCTGAAGTGATGTCTAATTGAAAAAACATGAAGAGGTCCAGCTGCTCGCTCTGAATGTCAGCGCTGCAGGAGTGACAGCCCAGAGGCAGGTTCCAGTCTGAGGTGGACTTAGCAGACGCATGGACAAACAGAAAAAGCACAGCAGTGAGTGAGGACCAGGCTCTGAAGACCACTAGTAACAGCCAGATACAGTAATGTTAATGCACACCTGGATAACCACAAAAAATGGCAGGTCAAAGAATAAATATCAATGTTTGATGATTAATATTCAGATTAATGTGGCCAAAATTTGACATCTGCTCATTACTTTGAAAATAAATCACCTAAAAACTGACATTAATGCTTTGGTATTGCACACATGGTATATTGGTGTTTTCTGTTCAGCCCAAACCATTTTAACTCTGCAAATTAAACCAGACAAATACAGAAGAAGCACTGAACAAATGTGTGTCCTTGCCCATTTCCACGGTGTGTGTGAAGGAGATGTGGCGGACCAGGGCAGTTATGGGTCAGTAAGCCACTCGTTTGCCAAATGGCCCTTTAAGACGTGGACTTCCCTTCCTCATTGTTTCAAAGCGGAGGCTGAAATGAGAAGCTTCATCTTCCAGAAAACAGAGTACATTTGTGTTTTTATAGTGGTGCCTGGATGAAAGAAATGCCAGTGAAGCGTTTGGCAGGGGGTGGGGCTCAAGGGGACGCCTTTGGCTTTTGATGTTAACACGCTGCCTTTTAAAATGGAACTGCGGTGATAGACAATGTGTGGTTATAGGTACAATACTTTTCAAGGTAGTTGTAATGAGTATATGGCTCAAATGTACAAATGTAAGCTTTAGAGAGCTCAAAAGTGTGTGCGGACAATTCAATTCCAGTTAATTTCCTTTATTATTTTCTAAACATCTATAAATATTAAGAGTTGTAATATTAAATTGCACAATAATTTAAATGAAAACACGACAATTTAAAACATAAAATACAGGAAAATGTATATACAAATGCAGTTTAACAGGTTTCAGAGATGTTTCTTAAGGTCACAAGTAACCGTAAAGCTTATAATGAAAATAAAAATAAACTAATGGAATCACAGTTGAGCTCCACTGATCTAGTTTACCCCACTTAAGGCCCATAGTGGCTCGGGCAGACTTTGTATTTCCTTCTGCCTTTCAATGTCACAGAGTAAGTTTACTCTTAGTCTCCAAGGACAAGCACACACTTAATAGTTGGCCACAGTTGAAGAGCACTTTTCCCACTGATGTTATTCTGTGAGAACAAGAAGAAACTTGTGTAAATAAAGTGTGAATCACAGTGTGTGCCGTGCGCCTGTGTTCAGTGTCCATAGACTTCTGCTGCAGGAGTAATTGAGTGTGGAGGGTGGCTGTTGCTCCGAGTGTTTCTGCTCTGCTGCTGGCCACCACAGGCCTGGACACCCTGGACTAATGGAGCTCACTGCGCCCTGCTTTTCCCCTCAGATAGGCACAGCCGGGGCAGATCCGCCACCCAGCGCTCAGCCTCACACCCTTCACACCCACATGGGAACAGGGTGGGTGGACTTCTGTGATGGGTATTGTGGGAAATGAAGGCTGCTTGTGTTTCTGTATGTTCCCAACAGAAAGACATGTTAAATAACACAGTAGTCTAATGAGGCCAGTGAGAGCAGAGAGGAGGATAATGATGTTTGGAAACACCTCTGTGGAGAAGCTCAGTGTCACAGGGCCACATGCCCTCAGATCAACGTGAGGAAGGACACAGCTACTGTCTTCCATCATCTCTGTATATTATTGATAAATACTGGTATGGATTCAACTACGTTTGAAATCACCAAATCATTATGTTGAAGAAGTAATAGAATGGAATTGTAAACTGACTCAAAGTAACAACAGCACACAGGAAAATCCTATTGCAGCGAGGAAGGTGAAACATGTTAGTATTTTCTAAGCGTCTCTGTGATCTGCTTGTCTTGCATCAGTGGCACTGATCTTGTGTTAACAATAGCAGAAGCAGCGGTCCCTCCCACTTTGTGTTTGACGGATGGTGCGTGCATGTGAGCAGCTTATAAAAAAGTGGACTTCCACGCAGTGGAACTTGTAAAACATAGTGAGGGCTACACCCTCTGCAGCCACACAGCAGGATCCAATTAGGACTCTTATCTACTAATTATGTCCCTTACACATCTGCATTCCAGAATTTAAAAAGCCTGCTGTCCTCTCTGCGTAACAAGCTCTCGAATTAATGCGCTGGCTCTGTAATTGAACCTCTTCATAGGTCCCTTGGCAGGGAAAATACGCTAAGTTAAATCTGTATTAACACTGCATCAATCATAGCTGATCACACGATAAACAGTGTTGATGATCACAGGCGCAAAGTGGTTGCACCTTTGTGTAAATAGCCTGTCCACCTCAGTGCTCCGGCACATGCAGCGTGAGGGCCGAGGCAGTGACACTGTGGACGCAGTCCCGGGCTGGGCCACTGTGGGGCGCTGTTCTCCAGATCACAGGCTGCACACTACCTGCAGTGTGGAACTTGTTTAACAGCATACAAGC
>NW_027316167.1:26689511-26749511 GCF_026437365.1 Eucyclogobius newberryi | reverse complement strand
GTTATCCTGACAGTGCTGACAGCAGTTTAAGCCGCGGCAATCATTGGGAGCACCTCGGGAGACCCCCCCTGCGCTGCGTTTTGCAAAATGTCATGAAGAGAGAGTTGCTGAAAAGTGAGGTTGGGCATTTGGGGAGTAGGGTGTAGGGAGGAGGGGTCATATCAAGTCAACATCAGGTGCTTTACATAAATGTCCCAGAGCTGTAGGCAAATTGTGTTGACGAATAAAGGTAATAAAGGTTGTACGGGGGGCGGCTGTTCCCCAGTGTATTCTCCTTCACACACACGCCGTTCACTCACTCACCGGCGAGATTATGGTGTTTGCTTTTATCTGTCAGAAATCAATATTTCAAACGTCTGATAAAAGAGGAAATTGAACTGGGAATAGACTGGAGTGCTGTAAAAGTACAAAGCACAATTATCAAAAAGCACTTAAAGTAGCTAATAGGGCACACATATTAAAAATGCTGAGAATGGTGCGGCACAGTCTCTTTTGATCACGCCGCTGCCCTTCTTCTACGTTCGGCCGCAGACGTCGATGCTCTCAGGCTCATATATGGACCCCCGGAGGCAGCGCTCACAGCTCGGTGTGGGGTTGGCCACATTTGGACTTAATGGGAAGTGCATTACGGGTTTAAACTGATGCGGAAGTGTCACAGTGTAAACAAGCTGTAAACAATGTAAATGAAGAAGGGCAATGTAACGCTGCATTATCATATCCCTCATAACACGTTTTTACTTATTCAATTTCATGATGATGACCTGTCAATCTATCTATCTCTATCTTTTCTTTACTTTTTTTTTTTTTTTTTTTTTTTTTTTTTACAAGTATCTGAATATCTTGGATCTTCCTTCTCTGTTTTTAGCGCTCTGCAAGGTGGATAATTCTCTCAAAATCTCTGTTATTCAGCTGTACATCATACATTAAGGGATAATTTAATGTGCAATATGTTTTTTTAGACAAATGTGGGACAGTATGTGTTTTAACATCAGGACTGGTTGCAATTTAGGTTAGATTAGCCTTCATTGTCCCTGTAGGGAAATGTGTCTTCTGCATTTGAACCATCCTTCCACCAGTGCCACTGGGGCAGGGACCCATCTTCAACTCTAAAAATAATGCCCCTACTAAATGGATGTGAGAGTGAAAAACCCTATGTCTTTATGTGGGGGGCAGTGGCGTGGCACTTGGATGCCGGCCGCCGTGGAGTGCCGAGGAGGAAGAAGAAGAAGAGGATCTCATGTGCTTCTGTTGTTGTTGTTGTTGTTTTATGGCGGTTGGCATCCGAGTGTTGCATTACCGCCAGACTTTATTCTTCAGACGTTTCGTAGTCCTCAGACTCTGTCGTAGTCCGTAAAAGTACTCCTCCCATTGCTTTGGCGTTACAAAGCCCATGAGGTCATGATGTGTTTTTGTGACTAGAATAGTGCTTCTTCTTCTTATTTGGTGTTTTATGGCGGCTGGTATCCAAGCGTTACATTGCCGCCAGACTTTATTCTTTAGACTTTATTCTACAGACTTTATTCTTCAGACTTCAGACTGGAATTCGTGGGCTTTGAACTGAAGAATGAAGTCTAAAGGACAAGAACACCAAAGAAGAAGAAGATGAAGAAAAGTCAGCTCTGGAGGACTACGACAGAGTCTGAGGACTACGAAACGTCTGAGGAATAAAGTCTGGCGGTAATGCAACACTCGGATGCAAACCGCCATAAAACAACAACAACAACAACAACAACATGAAGTCTAAAGAAAAAGAATAGAGTCTAAAGAAAAAGAATAGAGTCTAAAGAATAAAGTCTGGCGGTAACGTAACGCTTGGATACCAGCCGCCATAAACACCAAAGAAGAAGAAGAAGATGAAGAGGATCTCGTGTGCTTGGAACTCATGTGCTTTGAACTTGTGGGCTTTGAACTGAAGAAGAAGTCGGAAGGATAAAGTCTAAAGAATACAAGTCTGACAGTAATGTGACACTTGGATACCAGCCGCCATAAAACACCAAAGAAGAAGAACAACAAAGAAGAAGAAGAAGTTGTAGTGCGGAGGGATATAGTGAGGTGGTGGTTCGCCCTGTGTTTTGCCCGCCTCCAACGTGCCAAACCTCGTTCATAGGTTTCCTCTGTCCATATAGCAGTAACAGACCAAACCTCCACACTCACCCAGACATGGCCGACCAGCTAACAGAAGAGCAAATCGCTGGGTTCAAGGACACCTTCTCCTTGGTTGACACAGATGGCGATGGGACCATCACAACGGTAGAACTGGGGAATGCCATGAGGGCACTGGGCCAAAACCCGACTGAAACTGAACTTCACGACCTGATCAACTCGGTCGACACTGATGGCAATGGGACCTTGGACTTTCATGAGTTTCTGGCAATGATGGCAAGAAAAGCTAAAGATGTCGACAGCAACGAAGTACTCCGAAGTGCATTCAGAGTTTTTGATAAGGGCGGAAATGGTTACGTTAGTTCAGAAGAACTGCATGATATAATGACAAATCTAGGACAGGTACTGACCTACGAAGAAATAGATGAAATGATCAGAAAAGCTGACAAAGATGGAGATGGCCGGGTCTACTACGAAGACTTTGTTCGGATGATGACCAACAAATAAACTGACTATCGTGGAGGATCTCGCCCTCAGAGGCAACTGTTGTTCTGATTTTGGGCGTAACAAAAATAAATTGAATTGAATTGAGTGTGTCTCTGTCTCTGTGTTAACCCTTCGACGAGCTGGCCCCTCTACAGGGTGTACCCGCCTAAGGCCCAAAGTCACTGGGATAGGCTCCAGTCACCCGCGACATTCAACGGGAGCAAGTGGTAGATTTTTTTTTAAAAGTGACTGCTGACTACACCGCTGAGTTGATATGAATGTATAATAATGGGACTGTCTATTGTCTGTGTTACTTGTCTTTATGTCCATTGCTTGTCCAACATGAATTTCCCTTTTCTAACTCCACTGGACACTCAAAGTACTCAAAGTCTAGAAAACCGACATCCGTTCACGCACACATTCACACACCAGTGGGGGCGGGGCAGGTTAAATGTCTTGCCCAAGGACACAATGACAGACACAACTCTATGTGAGGTCTCATACCTGTAATACACAAAAGCCCACATTGTAAATACATTTAATAGTTGTTACAGCACAGAGCATGGGAGAATAAGATAAGATAAGATAAGATAATCCTTTATTGTCCCACATGGGGAAATTTCATTGGTGCAACGCAGGTAGATACAGAGGTAGATACAGAAGAACAGATCACTTATAGGAAGTCTGAAAAACACTTTCAGTAGAAGATCTCCTATAAATAAATAAAAACTCCCATAGACAAATAAATACATAAATACCATTGCATGTGATCCCGACAGTAATTGCACATGAATATGTGTCACGACAGCACATAGATTGCACATGAATTCCAAAGGCAGGACACATTTCCATTTTGAAGACGTAGGCTGGCTTTTACAGATATCCGGGAATCTTCAGATAAAGACATCCTATTACAGCCTGACATGATATGATGCTCGGCCTATTCTTCTTCACCATATCTAAATGCTCCTTCATTACGCCGCTGATCAATATGCCCTTCTGATTAAGCAGCACGGAGACACTCATTTCATTTTCAAGCATTTTTCCCACAAATCGATGAGATTATCTTCCAAAGCATTCTAAACAGGCGCCATGAGCTTAATCTCCTCCCTATCTTGTTCAAGGCCAACACCACAAAACATCTTCACCTATAACTTACATAAATACAAGCGCGTGGATTGCACTGACACACACCGACTGCACAGCCCCCAGTAAATCATGGATCTCAGTAATCACGGGCCTAATATAATTGCAGATAGAGCTTTTAATCAGGAAGGTAAGACATTAAGTAAATTAGTTTTTAAAGATTTAAGATGTTTAAAGATTTCATTTGCAGATACCTTTGATGCAATGTAGCGCAGGGAATCACTGTTGATTAAGGCTGATAGATGGTGGGCTTGTGTAAAGCATGTTGACGTGGCCGAGTCTTGCATCATTAGAGCACAAGTATGAGCACTAGACTTCCAATGATAATGGCTCAATGTATATAAAAAAATACTCTTTTGAGATATGTTATTTTTCTCTATTCTCTAACAAATGCACTGTAATGTAAATGTACTCTCAATAAGCTTAGGCATAGTGCATTTTTAAAGCTTAGTTAATTTGCCAATGATAGTTATGACACTTGCACAATGGTTAATGGCCCTTATCCATTGGTCAAACAAAGTATGTTAACATAAAGTATAGCAAAAACATAAAGATACATAAACAGTATCACATTTAAGCACACATCGTTCTACAGCTCTCCATAGCATTTCCACTCTAAACAAGTCAAACATGAAATACTCTTTTATTACATTTAATCACAGTGATTTTAATTTTGTACATGTAAAAATGAAAGAGGTATATAGCTGATGTACGCAAGGTATGTATTATGTATTAAATTGAGTCTGTAGCACAATCAGAGTACAAAAGACAAAAGACTTTGTGACTAAGACTTGTTGGTAATTAGTTAAATCTTTGGTGTGTGAATGCTCATGGTGGACTTATGGCAGAACAAAAAAACAATGGCAGGAAACAAGAGGCTGGCATATTATCATACCATTATGGCCAAGTTCAAGCCTTCTTTTATGGCACAAGTGCAGGAAGTGAAGAGTTTCCCAGGCCGGAACTCATTGGAGCCCTCATCTCAAGGACAGGAACATAGACGGGGGACAGGAGCATACATTTTTCCCAGTGCTGAGAAATACAAACATTTCATAGGCTGACCCATTAAAAAGGGGCCATTCCAGTCACTTGAGGGAGTGCAATTAACCTGCGGGGCAGCTTGTGCTGAATCCATACTTGTAAAAGAATGAAAACGCCCACTGTTCTGCTCCAGTCATCCTTCTGTCCTTTAGATGGGATTTTTTCAAAATTCAAATCACAATTTTGATATTTGCTTTCTATGATCGAAAACTGAAGGAAAAATCTTTGGGGAAGTATTAAAGTCCTGGCACCAGCCTCCGGGGAACCCATGTGGGGCTCAACCTAATTTGGAAAAAGGTCTTGCTGTGTTATCATCATTTGTGCTGGTGCATTTGATACTGCGCTGCCTCTGGCCTGAGCAAACACACAGCAGAGACAAAGGTGTCACCTTAAAGTGATATTTCACTTTTGAGGTGATTTTCTCTTAGAACTAAAGTTCAGGAGCAAGCAATCTCCAGCCGTAGCCGCCTAAGGGATCCACAGAACCCCATACGCAATATTGCCACTGCTCACAATATAGTAATAGAAACTTGATATCACACTGTGAGTTTGACTTGTATTATGTTTTGTCCTCCAGTTATTTAACATGATTTCACACCAATCATTAATTTCCCCTAAAACCAATAAAAAAATTACCCCAAATTCAATTTGAAGCTTTAAAAAAAATTGTTGGTTGTATGGACTGATTTAATATTGATCATTTGTTTGAAATTTGATTTCGGGACCTAGTAACATTTAGCCTGTTTTTTTGCTGTGTGTTTGGTTTACAAACTGGTTTTGTTGCTGAATCGTTCATTTGAAATTCACAGCGTTCTCTGTCTCTCTCCTTGAACCGACACCTTAACGTGGTGGAGGGGTTTGAGTGCCCGAATGATCCCGGGAGCTATGTTGTCAGGGGCTTCATGCCCCTGGTAGGGTCTCCCAAGGCAAACAGGTCCTAGGTGACGGGTCAGACAAAGATCGGTTCAGAAGCCCTCTATGATGACAACAAGAACAAGGCAGTTTACATCGGCCGGATCGGCGTCACCGGGGCCCCATCCTGGAGCCAGGCCTGGGATGGGTGCTCCATGGCGAGCGCCTGGTGGCCGGGTCTTACCCCACGGGGCCCGGCCGGGCACAGCCCGAAAGAGCGACGTGGGGCCGCCCTCCCGTGGGCCCACCACCCGCAGGAGGATCCATAAGGGGCCGGTGCAGAGAGATCTGGGCGGCAGTCGACGGCAGGGGCCTCGGCGACCAGATCTCCAGACACAGAGACTAACTCTGGGGACATGGAATGTCACCTCGCTGGGGGGGAGAGAGCCTGAGCTTGTGCGGGAGGTTGAGCGATACCGACTAGATATAGTCGGCCTCACCTCCACGCACAGTTTGGGCTCTGGAACCCATCTCCTCGAGAGGGGCTGGACGCTCCACTTCTCTGGTGTTGCCCGCGGGGAGAGGCGGCGGGCTGGTGTGGGCTTGCTGATAGCCCCTCAGCTCAGCCGCCACGTGTTGGAGTTTACCCCGGTGAACGAGAGGGTCGCGTCCCTCCGCCTTCGGGTGGGGGACAGGTCTCTCACTGTTGTGGCGGCCTACGGGCCGAACAGCAGTGCAGAGTACCCAGCCTTCTTGGAGTCCTTGGGAGGGGTACTGGACAGTGCACCGACCGGGGACTCCGTTGTTCTACTGGGGGACTTCAACGCCCACGTGGGCAATGACAGTGACACCTGGAGAGGGGTGATCGGGAAGAACGGCTTCCCCGATCTGAACCCGAGCGGTGTTCAGTTATTGGACTTCTGTGCTAGCCACGGATTGTCCATAACGAACACCATGTTCAAGCACAAGGGTGTCCATCAGTGCACATGGCACCGGAGGTCAATGATCGAATTTGTTGTTGTGTCATCAGACCTCCGGCCACGTGTCTTGGACACTCGGGTGAAGAGAGGGGCAGAGTTGTCAACCGATCACCACCTGGTGGTGAGTTGGATCCGCTGGCGGAGGAGGAAGCCGGACAGACTTGGCAGACCCAAGCGCATTGTGAGGGTCTGTTGGGAACGTCTAGTGGAGCCCTCTGTCAGTAGGGTATTCAACTCGCACCTCCGGGAGAGCTTCTCCCATGTCCCGGGGGAGGCTGGGGACATTGAGTCCGAGTGGACCATGTTCTCCACCTCCATTGTTGATGCGGCTGCTCAGAGCTGTGGTCGCAAGGTCTCCGGTGCCTGTCGTGGCGGCAACCCCCGACCCGGTGGTGGACACCGGAAGTAAGGGATGCCGTCAGACTGAAGAAGGAGGCCTATCAGGCCACTCTGGCTTGTGGGTCTCCGGAGGTCATCGACAGGTCTCGGCAGGCCAAGCGAGCCGCGGCTCGTGCTGTCGCAGAGGCAAAAACCCGGGCCTGGGAGGAGTTCGGGGAGGCCATGGAGGAGGACTATCGGTCGGCACCAAAGAAATTCTGGCAAACCGTCCGGCGCCTCAGGAGGGGGAAGCAGTGTCTCACCAACACCGTTTACGGTGCGGGTGGAGGCCTGCTGACCTCGACTGGGGATGTCGTCGGACGGTGGAAGGAATACTTTGAGGATCTCCTTAATCCCTCAGTCACGTCTTCCGAAGAGGAAGTAGAGACCGGGGACTCGGAGGCTGGCTCATCCATCACCCAAGCTGAAGTCACTGAGGTTGTTCGCAAACTCCTCGGTGGCAGGGCTCCGGGGGTGGATGAGATCCGCCCTGAGTACCTAAAGTATGTGGATGTTGTAGGACTGTCTTGGTTGACATGTCTCTGCAACATCGCGTGGCGTTCGGGGACCGTGCCTCTGGACTGGCAGACCGGGGTGGTGGTCCCTCTGTTCAAGAAGGGGGACCGGAGGGTGTGTTCCAACTACAGAGGGATCACACTCCTCAGCCTCCCGGGTAAGGTCTATTCCAAGGTACTGGAGAGGAGAATCCGACCAATAGTCGAACCTCGGATTCAGGAGGAGCAGAGTGGTTTTCGTCCCGGTCGTGGAACACTGGACCAGCTCTATACCCTCCATCGGGTGCTCGAGGGTTCATGGGAGTTTGCCCAACCAGTCCACATGTGCTTTGTGGATCTGGAGAAGGCTTTCGACCGTGTCCCTCGGGGTGTCCTTTGGGGGGTGCTCCGGGAGTACGGGGTCCGGGGCCCTTTGCTCAGGGCTGTCCGGTCCCTGTATGACCGGAGCAGGAGCTGTGTTCGCATTGCCGGCAGTAAGTCAGACCTGTTCCCAGTGCATGTTGGACTCCGCCAGGGCTGCCCTTTGTCACCGGTTCTGTTCATAATTTTTATGGACAGAATTTCTAGTCGCAGTCAGGGGGCGGAGGGTGTCCGGTTTGGGGACCACAGGATCTCATCTCTGCTGTTTGCAGACAATGTTGTCCTGATGGCTCCATCAAGCCCGGACCTGCAACATGCACTGGGACGGTTTGCAGCCGAGTGTGAAGCGGCTGGGATGAGAATCAGCACCTCCAAATCCGAGGCCATGGTTCTCGACCGGAAAAAGGTGGCTTGCCCTCTCCAGGTGGGTGGGGTGTCCTTGCCCCAAGTGGAGGAGTTCAAGTATCTCGGGGTCTTGTTCACGAGTGAGGGAAGGATGGAGCGTGAGATCGACAGGCGGATCGGTGCAGCGGCTGCAGTGATGCAGTCGCTGCATCGGACCGTTGTGGTGAAGAGGGAGCTGAGCCGAAAGGTAAAGCTCTCTATTTACCGGTCGGTCTACGTTCCTACCCTCACCTATGGTCATGAGCTTTGGGTAGTGACCGAAAGAACAAGATCGCGGATACAAGCGGTCGAAATGAGTTTCCTCCGCCGTGTGGCTGGGCGCTCCCTTAGAGATAAGGTGAGGAGCTCGGCCACACGGGGGGAGCTCGGAGTAGAGCCGCTGCTCCTCCACGTCGAGAGGAGCCAGCTGAGGTGGCTCGGGCATCTGTTCCGGATGCCTCCTGGGCGCCTCCCTCGGGAGGTGTTTCAGGCATGTCCCCCCGGGAAGAGGCCCCGGGGAAGACCCAGGACACGCTGGAGAGACTATGTCTCTCGGCTGGCCTGGGAACGCCTTGGGATCCCCCCGGAGGAGTTAGAGGAAGTGTCTGGGGAGAGGAGGTCTGGGAGTCCCTGCTCAGACTGCTGCCCCCGCGACCCGGCCCCGGATAAAGCGGCAGAAGATGGATGGATGGATACTTACCTTTTATCAGATGATTGACCAAAGGAAATATATTACGCAAAACTCAAGTGTCATCTGGATATCAGACACAGAGAAAAAAACATTTACTTCCTTAAAACCATTTCACCCAAGTAAGAAATGTACACTTTTTGGGTAAATCAATGAGGACGAATAAAAAAAGGCAATGCAGAGAATACAAGTTACAAACACGGCCACAAAAACTTTGATGACAGAGCAACACTTTTTGAACAGAAAAGCTCAAAAAGTCAGGCCTTCTTAGTAATACAACCGCTAAAGGAGAGTTTGACATTGTCATCTGTGTTGTAAAGACGTGTATGATGTCGAAGTCGGTCACAGGAGTGTGGGAAAATTCAGCCGGTGGTTCGATAATGTTATGAGGCCTGGGATAATGCGGCTCGTGCACTGTCTGAGTCCTGGGAGAGTTATTCATTAACTTCCCTAATCTCCTCATGTGGTGTTGCAGCAGAAAAAGATGAAAAGCTCCAAGCAGAATATCAAAAACAACGATTTCTGAGCTCCTTGACATGGCCGCTGCCTCCAAAAGGGTCTCTGAAAGGATGCTCCATGTTCCAAGCATGCAGCCCTGTGCTAATGAGGCTGCAAATACATTTTGGAGCCGCTTATGGCAGGAGCACACCTCTGTGGGATGAGAGGAGCTCAATAAAATATACACAGGAGGTCGAAACGGTAGGGAAATAAAAAACCCTTTTTGACAATGTTAAGCCCGGCAGCTGCTTTGAGGCAACTGGAGGGTTTTTATCAGTTCTTCAGATGTTGGATAATGGGTAGGCAAAGTCAGAGGAGTCAGTACAGTACAGGCACGCAGCTACATTTAACACGCATTCAGCACGAGATGGAGCTCTACGTTTTAATACAGACACATTCTATAACCTAAAGGGCAGGTAAACAGCCATTTCCTTTGACGTTTTTAGGCACGCATTAAAGACTGATTTTGTTAATAGCCACCCCAAAACATGTTCCCCTTTTTAATGGGACATCCGATCTCATCTAAAATGTTCAAATTGCAACTACATAGTGTTCAAAATGAGGCTACATTTAAACGATTTTAGAACAGCGAGAGAAAGCAACGTATCTTCAGAATCAGATTTAAAAATTGTTTTATTGCCATTGTCCAATAACGTGAAACAAAGAATAACAGCAAAATTTAAGATGTGCATTAGAAGCAGGAGAAATTAGCATCCTCTTAAGTTTGTAAAAAATATCTGCAGGCCCAAAGGATGGAATATTGCATGTAAATGTTGTTTCATTTGATATCAAGTATTTCTGGACGACAGCAAAAAGGAGAAGCTGAGGATTTGGGTGTTAACTATGAGCTTATTATACCTGTTTACATAGAAATACGCCATTTCCTAGATATAAATAGTTGTTTTTGCATGAAAGCCCGTGCCATTAGTCTAATGAGTGCAGTTTGGCTCAAGATTTTTAGTGGACAAACTGAATGGCAGGGCATGTCTTTAGTGAACCAGGAAGCTCTTAGTCGACTACTAACAACCCAAGAATATAACTTTATTTGTCTGTTTAACACGGCTTATTATGTATTATAAGTTGGGCAGTGGTAGCGTGTGTAGTAATAGTTATTCAGATGAAAAAACAACAGGATCATGATTGCTTTAGAGTCTGGTCCCTACAGGAGTTGGACAGTGTTTATTGACCTTGCTTTGCCCTCCAGAGGTTAATGCAGGCACCTAGCCTGGCTCGCACTCACAGACTTTTCAGAAGCCCTTGTGTGATGTATGATGTCGCCATTGTTTGGGCTGTGTATAAATGAAAAGAATGCGGTCCCGTTGACACTGTGAATGATGAAATAAGAGGCACTTTAGGTAATTCCTGTGATAAAGCGGGTTGACCCAGAGGAGGATGATAGAATCAAAAGCACTCATGCAGGTCGCTGTCAGGATCATCTGTCTCGTCAGTCCATTAGGGCTGAACGTGGGGGGCCTCCGCTCTATGACAGACACTGTGAGGAGTACAGTCCTGAGTGTGGAGACGTTTCAATTCACTTTTAAATGTTTTCATGCCCTAATAATTCATACTATTCCGGTTAGAATGCAAATGAGAAAATGTCAACAGTAACATATTGAGTTGTGAGTGATGGAGTCTTTACACATTCACTTGTTCTGAGTTACAGTTGTCACAGGTAAGATGCTTAGATACCTAATAAGTCAACTGATCATTACATGGCTAATTAGGAGACACAGAATTCCTCAATTTAACCAATTAATTTCACCATTGAATTCAGTTAGCTATGATTGTCACCTAATGTGCTGTAGGTGTATCACAATTAACGTTGATATTAAAACTACTTTATGTCACTGAATAATTCAAAGCAGGATCATCCCAATAAAGGTTTCTTAACAATCACGAAACTGCAATACTGTAATAAAAATATAGCTGAATTAAACAGTACTGGGTGTCTATAAAGAGTCATAAACGTCACTTATTCAACCCTCTAAAGCTAAAATATGATCATATTTCAAAAATGTATTGTTCCTTCTATCATCTAAACATTGAATAATAAGTTGATATAGCCACAACATGAAAAGATGGGTTCAACACACGTCTTTGGGTGTGGAAGGGAGCCACCTGGTCCATAACACGCCAATAACATGGAGACGCTCCGAGGACTGAACCCTGCGAAGTGAGCGCGACTATAAGAAAGAAATGAGAAAGTCACAAAACAACACAACTGTTGAGACTTCTGTGTCCTCAGGTTGTCTTCTGCTGCCGAAACAAGGAATGCGCTGAAGAACGGACGGCGGTCGGCATTAAAAATGACGATATTGCATCAAGGCGATAAATAAGTGCGTGAATATGTGGACAGGAAGCAGGATGACTGATGGCAGCACTCGCAGCGGCCCATTAGTCGGTGACAGCGTATGCGGGCGAGGCGGGCCGGAACAGGGCTGTGTAATTCTGTCTCATTACCAGCGCACTTCCTCCACTGGGCCTTCCATTCATCTCTTATACTTATACTGCCACTAGCCTCTGCTTTATTGCAATCTAACATGCGCACTACGAGGGCTGATTTATGCCTCTAATTGAGACCCCACAAATCAGAGAATATTTTTATTGACCGTCGCAGAATTGTCTAATCCGCTGTATGCTCTTGATTGGTTGGTATTTACTGAGTGTCTGCTACTAACTTAAAAATCAATCCGCGGCCGCGATCATCAAAACCGCGGAGAGAACTGGGGCCGAAGCAGCTGCCGATTCTCCATCAAAACGTCCACGAGGCATCACGTTTATGCTGATGTTTAGATACGTTGCTTCACCCTACTTCAGCCAACAAGCATTTATTTGATTCACTGGACTTTTATTTTGTAATTAAGTGTATTAAAATGGAGTTGGACTGTACTGTAGGTTATAAATCGAAGATACTGGCTTCTTCATAGGTATTTAACGGTTCCAGAATGGCATGTTTGTTTCAACTGCGTGATATAACAATAAATACTTTTCTCAATTGGTTTTGCAGATGAAGCAGAAGGCATTATTTCAGGTGAGCAGATGTGCCGAACAGATTTGATGTTTGCTAATAAAGTCATGTTTACTCAAGCCGGATATGCAAAAAACATATGGCGCATTTTCACTGTTGAGTTTATATTTCACTCAAATTTAACCATTTTTGTTTTTGGCTCTTTTCTTCTCCCGCCAAAGCAACCTGCCTTAACCTGAAGGTATTTATTTGTCACAAACAACTCATGGAAAAGGAATCTGGATCAAACTAGATTAAACCAGGAATGCTAATTTATCCCTGTAGTGACTTCATTGGTAAGTAACATGCTTATTTCATTCCTTTACTCCTCAAACTTGGTTGTTGCAAGTTACTATAGCCACAACTGCTCTGGAGCTGACTGACAGAAAAATGTGGATACGAAACTATGCCAACGGCCTCTCCGACCTCCACCAACACACATGCAAGCTACGTAAAGTGTCTTGCCCAAGGACAAAGACATTATGCTCTGTCCTTCTGGATACAAGACCTGAACCACTGTTTCCCTAATGTGATTATGCCACTGACAAAAAGTAACAGTTGCATCGGAATAAAAGGCAAGATTATGTAAAATATTCTTCATTTTACAATTTGTTTTATTCAGGGGGGCATATTAACAAACATTTCTGTAAATATGCCAGAATTAGCTGGCTATTTTTCATCTGTAGTCCCATGACACTCGTTATAGTCAGCCTAAAACAGGGAATAACATTTTGAAAGAATATTGAGTTTACAGTTAAAATAATACGAAAAATATTGATTATACAACTTTTTTGTTGTATTATTTTTTGTTTTGTTTTTGGGGATGTCATTTTCCCTTGCCAAAAATGAAGGTGGCAATGCTCTGGGACGTTGGTTAATCTGCTTCTCTATCATTATTGATGTTTAATTTTTTTTGTTTTACTTTTTTAAAAATAAATGGAATTGATTGCCATTATTACCAACACAGATATTGAAAAATGAAATGTTGTCAATATCGCCCACACAGGAGACGATCACACAGAATTTTCCAACCGCAATTTCTCGTCCCACTGTCATTTCTCCCAGGCGGGCATTGAACCTTTTCTCCCCTCATTACTCCTGACAGCGACCCTGGCCATCACTTGCACTTTTGACACCGACGGGCTTCCTGATCCAAGGTGTGGGGGATTAACTCTAGTATGCTCGGAGGGCAGGGGAGGTGTGCTGCCGTCCTGCCTGAATCTCATGCCGTCACATCTGTTTAGCCTCAGCGCCGGAACACACCTACAGGTCCAGGAGGGGGAAGACAAAGCAACAACAACAACAGGCAGCGCTAAAGCTATGGCCTCTGGTGTCCGCAGTATCGAGCCGGAGAGAGGAATCAACGGCTGTGGGATAGTGTGTGGGATAGTGCGCGTGATATGAGTGGCCGATGACAGGTGCTGATTGATATAGGAATGGACAGAGATGTACAGGGCTCCAGGGCTGCTTCACCTTCTCATGTATTACTGTCAATGTCAGGGTGAGACACTGACAGGAGCGCACACTACACAGAGACGCATGTTAGGGCCGTGTGCAGTTGTTTTGTGTGATTAATTGATGTATATTTATTAACGTACAAAGCTAAAGTAGCTATTCTGGATAGTAATGAAGAAAATGATTGTACCTTTTCAATATTATGCAACCTTTTTAGAGACATTCAACTTTCTACAACCCCTAATACAGTTTAACAATGAGCTGGAAACAGGTCAAGATTATATTTGATGTGTAACTGTCAGATTGCAAGTTTGCTGACCTCGTTTATGATTAATATAGTTACCGGAGTTACTTTGTTAGCTTTTTTTTCTCAGTTTTAACTTAAACTGGACTCCTTACAGGATATTTTTGTACACTCTAATGGCCAAAAGGGCACTTATTTAAAGCCAAACCTTGTTAACCCAAAATTAAATACAGAGAATACAGCTATTCTTTAAAATCAAAGAAAACAGCTAAATGTAAAAAACAACAGGATCATCATCAACTCTTACAAATTACGAATATACAAAGAATCTTTGTATAATCTTTCGTATTAATAATGCCTTACAACTCTAAACATGCCATTGCTCTTAAATACTACCACGAAATATCATAATGTCTTCCACAAGTTCTAATAATAGTTGAATCAAACTGTCATTCTAATTCTTTTGAATGCCTTTAATGATGTAGATCCTTTGTAATACTTTATTATTGCACAAATGTACTCAATGTAGTCTCTGTCAGCATGAATGAACAACAGTTAAAGTGTGGTTGTTTTTTTACCTTCAGAAAGTGGTGCAATTACTCAACACCAAAGACGTGAATGTCGTCTTTGACTCTAAAGCATAAGATTAACAAATAATAAGGTGCTCAAACATTTGGACATACCTTATTATTCAATGATGTTTGTCTTTATGTCTACTATGTTATATGAAGCAAGATGTATGGAACTACGTATGGAACTAGATTCAATTTTTTTTTTAACATATTTTAGATTTCAAATGCATTCTATAAACAATATATTAGATTCACTAGGGAGACCGAAGAGGTATTCCAATTTTCTTTTTGTAGTTGAAGATTAAATGTGACAAGTAATAACACAGATACAGGGCCTTAGTCAAAGCTCATCCCAATCTTTCCAAGAACACGGAGTGAATTGCATGTAGTCGTGTCCCGGACAAGCAAACACTAAGGACTCGAAGGAGCGTGAGAGCTGCTACCTTCCCAACGCTCAACTGCTGACACATACACTGTGGGGTCATTTTAAAACAGGCAGGTCTGAAATGGGAATTTTTAAGCTCAGCCATTAAAATCTAAGAATTCAAATAACTTCTTCATTGAGATTTTTATAGATTCCACATTACGAATGACCTTGAAGGGAGGGAAAAAAGACGATGCTAATGAAAGAGTGCCGGCCTGGGATAGAGTTACAGAAAAGCACAGAGAAGGAGGTGCACGGTCAGACGTGGCAGGTGGTCGGCCACGAGAGGACATTATTTACCAAAGCACCATGGCAACAATAAGACAATCGTTTTCACCTCCATTTACGTGCAATTCCTACTCAAAATGTATTTACTATGAATTTATTAACGACAATACCATTAGAAAACCATGAGACAAACCAGGTCAAATTGACATCTAAACTGCCTGCTTGTCTCCATGGAGATGCTATTGCTTTGCCTGGACTATTCCACAGTAAGGCAGATTTAATTTGTTAGTATAGATTAAGTTTTTTTAAGGATTTTTTGGCTTTGTTGAACATGAATGAGAGAGGGAAGGACATTCAGCAAAGTGTCTGAGACGGAATGAAACGCTTGGATTTTATTTTCCTGCTGTTCTTGCACCCGTTAGCGTTGCAACACTGGAATTTCACCATTGTGGGGACAAATAAACGTTCCCTTATCTTATCTTAAACATGTCTATCTTGTATACATATTATTACACATACAATTTAAACATACATTCTTACTGTGGGCTCTCTGACCTACAACTGGGACTGGTGACGTCTGCATCCAGAGAAATAAATGTTTTGTCTAGGGTAGAAGATTCAAGACAAAGCAAAAGTTAAAGTAACCATCCACCAGAAAAGGTTACATAGTGCTCCTTTAAAAATGCCAGTGATACCTACTGTAGGTATGTCACAATTTCAGATACACTGTGCAGTTTGTTAATGTCCAATTACTCTCAAACCGGTTAAAACAACAAACTACATTCTGTAATTAGCAGCTTTGCAATTACCAACCCCATGTCTGGTATAATGCCACATGATTCTCATTATTCTTTGATGATATCTTTGCGATCTTTCGTCGAGGGGAAAAAACATTATTATGAAAAGCAAATCTTTAGCTGATTAAAAACTCCAACATACATTTTGCCCACTTCCTGTTTGGTCTGTCTCACATCCCTGCATTCTTTCTGCGGCTAAATCCATAAATATTTACAGCCTCGTCTAATAACTGCATTTCCTTAGTCTTCATGTTCATCTCTTGGACTGATTTGCTGTTTGTGATAAAATTGATAAGACAAAACATCCACCAGGTTGATCCTTTGTAAGCCGTGTAAGTAGTAGCCATTGTCTCTCACAATTAACTCTGAGAAATGGAGTATTCGGTCACAGGCCAAGCTTTTATTGTATGCTGACAGACAATTCCCTCTGGGCTTACAAGTCCCCGGCCCCCAAACGGACAATACAAATACAACAGACGGAGCCATAGTCCAGAAGTACGCCAATGAATGTCTCTGTGGAATAAAGTTTCTCAAAAGTAAAAACAAGTTGCATCAAGTTCATCCACTATTCGCTGCACCTGAATGGCTATCTGCTGTTTTCTCCTCATATCAACTGGACAGCACTCCCGGCTCCTCCTCACACCAACTCATCCCCCATCTTTAGCTGTCTCACCCATCAATAAATCCATCTGGGAGATCAATGCTCCTGCAAATCACTAAAAGTTATCAGCCGAACCCTGCCAAATCAGCAAACACAATCACTATGGAAATCCATCTTTGCTGGCCTGCTTTGTGTGAAGATGCTGTCAAGTTGCTTTGCTAACTTTCAAATTGTGCAGCATTCCTACACAGAAAATTACAAGGAAAAGCATCATTTTTTCAATGAGATCTATGAATGTTTATGTGTAGTGTGTTTTGTATCAAAAGAGTTTCCCTGAGCGGGTCATTGACATGCTTGAATTGAGTTCTGATGGTGACATCTGGGCTCTCGTCAGTCAGGATGCTCAGGGTGCACCGCCACCTCCCCCTGGCTGTGGCCAGCCTCTTCTCTCCTCCTCCACTTGTCCTCCTCTCTCCTTGCTCTCCTTCTCTTTCTGTCTCTCATGCTCTCCTCACTTCTCTCAGCCTGGTCACCCTGGGCTCAGCGACTCACTGTGATGAAATAAAGGTAGGCAGTTGTACCTCCAGCCCCAGGGTCATTATTTAAAAAGTGACAGAGACTCAGGGAGTGAACGTGAGAGAAGTGAGGAAGGAGGAGGGCTCAGACCCAAGAGCTGGGGACCAGCAGCGAGGACATAGTGGAGAACTGGGGGCTGCCTGTGCAGGTGTGTTGTCCAGTGGAGGGAGCGGCTGCTGGGAGACAAATGAATCCAGCAGGCATTTGGTACACACCGGAGATTGCTTATCGATCCAGATCACAGTATTCAGGCTGGCCTCAGAGAGGGCTGAGAATTTTCTGAGGGAGTTAATAACCTGGCAGCTCAGCTGTCTTGTCCAATTCACCAAAGGCAGAGGCCTAATCAGGGCTGGATTCCTTTTTCTATCTGAGGAGGGGCATTCTTTCAGCTCCCACCTCTGTGCATCTCCTCACCCCTCCCTCACAGATCCTCATTTCCACTCCATCGGAGCTCTGAAAGTGATTGAAATGACAGCCTATAGAAAGAGGCTAATCAAATTGTTTATTATCAGTCTGAATCAATATGTATGGATTGTTAAAACATCAAAGTCAGCCCCTGGAAAAGTAATAGTGGCCGGCTGGCAGCAGCTGCTCAGCCAAGGCCTGGTCCCTGGGAGCCGGCTGCATTTAAAGGGACTTTCACTCTTACTTAAGTCCTGCTGACCCGACCAGGTCAGCTGGCTGAAGGGGATGTGCACGCCTGAGCTCCAACGCCTCTACATAAAGCCCTCTGCTCTCCCCTGCAGCTACTCCAACACATGTCGCCCTGATAAACAATCCATCAAGCAAATAAATGGACCAGGGTCCACCCAGATAACGCTCATCGCTCACCTACCCTGCTTTCATCAACATTTCGGACAACTGGTCATTGGCTTCTTCCAATTCAATATTTTGCACTACTTCACTTCCCTGAACACAACTCTTAAAGAAACTGTGTGGATTGCAAATGTGGTCATCCTGATGAATGGGTTAGCTGAACGGATCAAATTGCTTTGAGATGAACATTGTAGTTGATTTCAGACTGTGAGACAAGTTGGCATGGAAGATTGATGGATAGTCATTGTCCATTCATTGGTGCGGCCCGTGACACCTGATGTTTGGCTGGAGTCTCCCTCCACCTCTGACATCACACAAAAGGCCAAAGTGCACACATTTGATAGACTGATTAGACAATGAATGATATCTTTTTCTCCAGTTCTCAAGACTTCAGTACAAATATAAACAAGGCTCTTCCCATGCAGGATGGAGTTTAACCACAGCAATAACCAGCAGCACATGACACTAAATTGATGTTTTCTGGCTCTTGTTTTTCTGTCACTCTTTTCAGCCAAGTCAGAGTTCCAATTCACTGAAGCAAGGTCACCACCATTTCAAATAATGCAGTAATCTATAGGCCTGTAGGAGAGGGCCATCCTAATTGGAAGTCCACTAGACTCCTTATCATCTTCTCCACTACATAAGCCATATAAAGACAATGTCATCCATCATACTCCAAATTTGTTCTGTCATTTTTCTTTGGGATTGAAGATAAGAGCCTGGGGCCATATTGATTTTATGAAAAACATGAGACAGAGCCTCCAGAAGTGGGATGTTGTCCTGTTATCAATAATTGCTCTAATAACCATGTCAGACAGCACACACGCAAAAAACTCTGAGAAGAGACAGGGCTAATAGCTCTTTAGAGGATTTACATTTTAACAAATTATTTCAGGTAATAAGGACTCAAGGGGAATAGCGTCCTCACTCAGTAGGTGTTTATTTGCTTCTGGTATAACAAATTAGTAAAAAAGAATAGTGAAATTATTAGTATTAGATATACATTGTGGATTGTTTTGTTGTCAGTTCAGCCAAGAAGTTCCCCAAAAATTCTACAATAATAATGTAATAATGTGATACTTACCCATCGAGTAAACGCCTTGATATCATACTATTATTGTATGCTTAACATATACAAATCACATGGTGCAGTGTCATTAGAGGTTTTTCCCAACCATAGCAGCCGTACTTCCAAAAATCTCTGTCTTGTCTTGACTCTGCCCCCTTGCTCGTTGCACTAGTCCCCTTTACTAGAGTTATGAGCCACATGTGAAGCTGTATAACAGTAGGACTCTGGCCAAAGTGGATCTGGGCACGTCGCTGCATAGTAAACACCCAGAGCTCCGGCCTGCCACCGACATGACGGGGGTCTCTAATTAAAGAGTGCAACAGGACACCCCTTTACATGGGGCTCTCCATATCAGCCATACACCCACAATTAAGTCCTCGATGCCATCCAAGGCGCTGCATTATTGATGGAGCAGAACGTTTGATTAGGAACTCTTTAACACAGCTCCGGAATAGAACAGCCAGTCTATTGTCATTAAACACCACTTACACCAAGTCAAAACATACCGGTCGGACATGCTTTTTAAACATCCGGGTTATGATGGAGTTGGGGTGAGGGAGCTAGGGAGGTAGGGAGGGAGGGTGAGAGGCCGGCGTGCGGATAGAATATCAATGCGGTGTGCAATACAACTAAGGAGCATATGCTGAGCGGCTTGAGCCATAACGGATAAAAAGGTAAACAATATACCTGGGGGCCATTTTGACAAAGGGTTTTCTTGATGACTTGCATGGTGAGGAGGGAAAAAGACGACGTTGTGTACTGGAAACACATGTACGAGATAAAAAATGCAAGTGAACCGCAACCGTGTCAGCGCAGCATATGATGAGACAGGGAGAGCTGGAAATTATACCAGGAAATATGTAGTGGGATCAAAGGAGGGCAAGCTCTAAGTGGGGCTGAACTGTATTACCGGCCTCGAGTGTTGCCTAGCGCGTACATAATGCATCACTTCATATCAAAAGCCCTGCTAATGAGAGCAGAATACCAAATTGCTAAACACATCCTCTTGGAATATGGACAGTGTTGAATAAAGACATTTAGACAAAACCAGTGATGATGAGGATAAGGGGAATGTACGTATCTAATAAGTCTTTTTGCATGTGTGTGGGTGAGTGGAAAAGAATGCGCCATATTACACTGCCCTGGCTCTGCAATCGGCCTAATTAATACACACGCTCGAGAGTTGATAACGTTGTGGCTGAAAGTGGATCTCCTTAAGAGATACTTAATCCAGCTAAAGATTGCACCGCTCCGTTCTCATCCGCGGCATCACAATCAAAGGTATTGGGTGGGTCTCTAGTGGACTCATTAGTAGACTGTGCAGCGGCAGGGGTCTAGGATAAGTTGCTTGCCCCCCTCCACCACCATCACAAGCAAGCATCCCCTCCACCCACAAACACCTCACTGTCCTCTCCATACAGCTGACCTGAGCAATCACCAGTATTATGATGACATTCATTAAGCCGAGCTGCTGGAAACCTGCTGCACTCTCATCAGCGTTGCGATTAATCACCACCTTATCGCCAAGCCACAAACCACTGTATGTTTGTATGTATGTATGTATGTATATGTGTGTGTGTGAGTGCATGGCTCCTCTTTCTGGGCCAGGGGTCAGATGTCAGGGACAACAGTGATCAGTAACTACTCACTAAGCATCTTTCGGGTTAATGAATGTTCTGGCAGTGCCTCTGCTCTAGTGCTGGCACCGAAAATTATCTTGAGGTATCGAAATGAGACTGACTGAACAGGACCTGACAGATGTGTGACGTAAACACAAACACAATTCACTAAAAGTCACCTGTGATGCTTCCCCTTTTCCTCTAAATGGACATGTTATGTCAGTGTTGCTTTACTGTGGGCGCAGCAGAATACAAAAAAAGGCAGAAATGATACGGGCAGAGTCATGTGTCCAGTGATTATATTATATAATACGGGCGCACACATGTACACACACGTACACACACGTACACACACGTACACACATGTACACACACGTACACACATGTACACACACGTACACACACGTACACACATGTACACACACGTACACACATGTACACACACGTACACACACGTACACACATGTACACACACGTACACACACGTACACACACGTACACACACGTACACACATGTACACACACGTACACACACGTACACACACGTACATACACGTACACACACGTACACACATGTACACACACGTACACACACGTACACACACGTACACAGACGTACACACACGTACACACACGTACACACACGTACACACACGTACATACACGTACATACACGTACATACACGTACACACACGTACACACACGTACACACACGTACACACACGTACATACACGTACACACACGTACACAGACGTACACAGACGTACACACACGTACACACACGTACACACACGTACATACACGTACATACACGTACACACACGTACACACACGTACACAGACGTACACACACGTACACACACGTACACACACGTACACACACGTACATACACGTACATAAACGTACACACACGTACACACACGTACACACACGTACACACACGTACACAGACGTACACAGACGTACACACACGTACACACACGTACACACACGTACACACACGTACACACACGTACACACACGTACACACAAGTACACACACGTACACACACGTACATACACGTACACACACGTACACAGACGTACACACACGTACACACACGTACACACACGTACATACACGTACACACACGTACACACATGTACACACACATACACACACGTACACACACGTGCACACATGTACACACAAGTACACACACGTACACACACGTACATACACGTACACACACGTACACACACGTACACACACGTACACACACGTACATACACGTACACATACGTACACACATGTACACACACATACATACACGTACACACACGTACATACACGTACACATACGTACACACACGTACACACACGTACACACACGTACATACACGTACACACACGTACACACACGTACACACACGTACACACACGTACATACACGTACACATACGTACACACATGTACACACACATACATACACGTACACACACATACATACACGTACACACACGTACATACACGTACACATACGTACACACATGTACACACACATACATACACGTACACACACGTACATACACGTACACATACGTACACACACGTACACACACGTACATACACGTACACATACGTACACACATGTACACACACATACATACACGTACACACACATACATACACGTACACACACGTACATACACGTACACATACGTACACACATGTACACACACATACATACACGTACACACACGTACATACACGTACACATACGTACACACATACACCCACACAATTTCTAGACTGTCCCTCTCATCTAATGTCTGTTTTGTTGTCTCTCTGTCTGTTACTGGTTTTTAAGATAAGATAAACTTTATTTGTCCCACAATGGGGAAATTCCAGTGTTGCAACACAGATTTGGCACAAAGGCACATAAGGCATAGAAGTAAATAACAATAAATAAATAAGAACAGAGGAATAATACAAAATAATTACCCTTTGAGTTACCTTTTGAATAGACTCTGATTTGTCTTTTCTCTCTGGATTACCACTTAGTTTGGACCAATTTGGATGAATATTGGCAAAGATTGATGGACCATCCTAAACCTGGATGGTGCCAAAAAGGTGATTCACAGATAATCGGCTCTTACAACCCATGAAAAAAGTGAAATAAATGTTTTTGAAATGATATAGAAAGATCTGTTTAAACAACTCTTCATGTTTGCCTGTTATAATGTAATTGTCTAAAATGTTAATTGATTTGACTTTTAATGTAAAAGGTGATATGGCTCACTTAACAGCCATTCTCCTTCCAGCTCTAAAGTCATGCCCCGTGTGCAAAAGGCAGCAGTCTCTCTATGTGTAAATAGGTGTGTATCCATCCATGCGCCTGATCTGAATCCATAATACCACAGGTTACTTTGTGGGATCAGATTAAAGAGTGCTGAGCCATGTTAAACCATTGCGACACCGGGGCATGCATCATGTCTGTGCATTAATAAAAGCAAACTATGTGATCATTATTAGCGCCAGACGTGCCCAAGCTCCACATCCTGCCTGCTCTAATAGCTAACTGGTCAAGGGTGATTTATCAGATAAACTGCTTTTGTGTTCTACCGGCCTGAGAGATGATTCAGTTTAGCCGACTCCGCCATAATGTGCTTTATAAATACAAAAACAAATGGTTGCCTGGGGAGGAGGAAAGATGTAGCTTGTATATTTGTGTTGGGACAGGGTGGGTGTAGGTCAAATTGTATCCTGTTGTGCCTTCGGGGGGAGACAGCAAAAGCTTGAGTTATAACTCTCCCATCACCTGCCCCGCGCATCAGGATATAGCGAAAATTGCAGCAGGCCTCCATTAGTTCTTTTCAGGGTTAATATTGATGTAGATATCATTCCTATCCGGTGTGTCATTTATTTGAAATACTATGTGCGAGGAGTAGCTGCGGCAGTGAATCAAATCAATTGATAGAGCAGTTAGCTCCGGCACCGCAGCTTGCCGGCGAGCTGCCGAGCGAGCATGAAATATTATGGAGATTGTTCTTTAAAGTGATCTCTTCATCATCATTTGTCTGTGGGGCCGATCCTCACCCCCCACATGCAAACCACTGCCGGATTCCTCTTGGGCACCAGCTGTCATAACTAAATCAGCCGGATAATGCAGTCGCGCGCACACTTCCTTAACCCGGCCAACCCGTTTTACAAAGCTCCCGCCTTGGCCACCCCTCGTGTCGGCTAACATCCAGCTAGTCGCTCATCATTGTGCGCTGATGGCCCTCCTCTCTGGGGCCTGCTTGTTTATGTCACTTCCTATGTGAGGGGCTGCTAGTTCATGTCATGTTGCTAGGAGCAGGGGAGGGCACGCCTGCTGTTTTACTTCATGTTTGGCTGCTCGTGATGGCTGGAGAGCATATTCCGTGGGGCTCCTTGACAATCCTCCTCGCGTGTTATGACAGCCAGCGGAGCGAGCCGGCCTCCGATACACTGTAAGTGCATATGACATGAGACAGTTTTTATAGCGCTCTTCACAGTCTGTTAGCATGTGGCTGGATGGCTCTTTTTACTGCCCATAAATGGAGTGGCGTGCATATTTTCTGAATCATTAGAGGACAGTCAGGAGACAGGAGGGAGGGGGGTGCACTACTTAGGCCAGGGCCGTTTACCGTTGTAAAAATCTCTTCAGCGGGGCCTCTTGGGGTGATGTAAACTCTTACTTTGGAGAGCATTTCCATGTGTCGAGATGTGAGATGAGAGGGCATCTTCAATGACACGCCGAAGCAGCGAGCAAGAGGAAAAAGCTGCATTATTCAAGGCCAGACACCCAGGTCTAGAGAAGTCATGCCATCCGATCAATCCTTCATAGCCTTCTGATATTACAACTGTCTGTGGAAAACGCTCAACACGTGGCAACGCAATTGGTTAGGTTGTGAATCTGGGAATTTCAATGATTAAAAGGATAATTGTGTGAATCATTTTTAACAAGAAAGTGGGTCCACAAGCATTTATGTTTGTTTGTTTGTTTGATTGTTTTTTGGAATAGGCTTTGCACACCCACATTAAATATCAGACGTCAATAAACTTATATTCTTGAAAACAATGCAGAGTTATTGAGCTTGCAGTTATACAATGACAGTGATTCATAGCTGAAACACATCTTCCAAACTTTCTGGCCTGTAACTTGGCCAGGAGATAGATAATGTTTATTGCCATAGTGTGGAACAATCTAGGCAAAGCAAAAGCCTTTCATGGAGATACATGGAGTTACATAGTGCACCTCAAATGAAGCGAGATAAAAGAAAAGATGGTTTCATCAGGGCCTCTGCTGCACTGTGAATCAATCATGGAAACATGTATTATTTGTAAAGCAAATTCATCCTCTGGCCCGGCTCCAAAACACACATACAATCAGCACAACATAAAACTGCAGAACAAACCCGTGAGTGTTATTCATGAGCAGCATAGCATCAAGTCATACATTTATACCATTTAGAGCAGAAAAATGGCCATCTCTATAATAGGAACAATGATGTCAGACTCCAGCAGATACATTTATATTTGTGAAACAAGTGGCTGAGAGCGGGCTGGCCAAGGCGGTGACATCTGCACTGCTCTTAGTCACACAAACAATGAAGCCTCTTAGCTGAGAACACTGCTGCTATTTGTCACTGTACATTGATAAAAATTCATACAGGGTCATTGTGTTGGCTCTGAGAAATAGACGTTGAATCCATTAATCAAAGCCAGATGGATTATGTGTTATAGTTTAAGCCCTACTGCACACATAGAGATACGGAGGTTTTTAAAAGGCCATAGGAGCAGCATGTCTTTGTGAATACACGTGCACTACCAATGACTGATGATGACCACTAGTTCACCATATTGATCAGGTGAGCTAGCCGGTAGTGAGGGGCAATACCAGTGACCAATACCTGTGGCAATACTATAAAATCATTAGCAATAATATACCGATACCAATACGTTTTGTATTTAAATGCATTATCTGAGAATTCATCCATTGCGTGTATTGAAGCTATTGTTATTTCTGCTCCAATCCTGTTTGAACTGATCCAAAAATGAAATATATGTGGAGATAAACTAAAATATAAACTAACATGTATTAAAAATGTGATTAAAAAGAGGGAAATTGTGTTATAACTGATGAAGAATGGGAACGCACATCCCAATGGAGAAGGACAAAATCTCATGCTTGGAAAGAATTATGTTATTATGTTATAAATTGTTGTTTTTTATAACCACAAGTCAAAGTGCATGTTATTCACAAGGTGTAAGTGTTTGAGACTGTTCTAATGTTGGACTGGACTGAGATTAATGACGCACTGCAGACTTGGATACCAACACTACTCTACTTTACTTTGTATGTACTGCGTCTAGGACATAAAACACCAACAATGGACGACTGTGGAATGAACTTTTGGCTGCAGCAAAACGAAAGCAATAACAAGGAAATGGATGACAGCGACAGAACCAACTGTCAAAGACTGGACTGAAATAACTTTGAACTTTGAATTTGAAAATAGACGAAAAACATGTTTTGACTTCTCTTTCTTTTTGATTTGTCGATTCACTCTCTGGTCTTGTTCAGTTTGTTTTTGTATTATAAGAAAGAAAAAAAATCTAAGAATCAATATTTTTTGCATGATAATCAATATTTTGGTATAGATCTGCCCAAAACTACTACTACCAGGAGGCGTTTCGACTAGAGCCACACCAGCGTCTCCATTAGGCACTTGCGGGAAAGCTCACCTCTCCGTGTGGATAACAGTGTAGTCTTATGTTTACATATTTAAGTGATTAAAGAAGCATGCATCCGAGTTAAAAAACAGGATGTAAAAATGAAAGAGGGGAAAAGGAGAGAGGAGTGCAACGACTGCCAGGGTTAATAAAAATAATGGTTTAAAATACCACCGAGACCACCCATCCAAAAAATGTGTGCTATGCGCTCACACCACTGTCAGACACCGTTGGCATATGCTCTACAGATGTGACCGAAGCAGTTAGATCTGCATCATCAAGGCAAAAGTAAAGTTATCATAAAACCCAATGCTTTTCAAAATAAGAAGCTTAAATTCCGCAATCAACAAGATAAAACAAAGACATGCTTGGTCACCTATAATTATTGCATGGATGCCATCTCAGCCCGTGTTGATTGAGCAGGTAGATGGAAAAAAGAAACACATTTTATAACACACAATTTTCCATGAATTCAGCAGAAACCTTTTTTATAGTGGGTTTTCTGTCTCCCCAAAACTAAACAAGATGTGTTATGCACATGGAAATCTGGTGCGCATGCTCTCCTTATAGCCAGTCATGTTTCCCTGTGCTGTAATAACGTAACATATTGCTCTGGCACACGGCCGTTTAGTCCAGCGTTTTCATTTTCAGAGCTGGACTTTATTATGACTTTGTGTGCTCTGTTCAGTCTCTGTTCAGTCTTTGAGCGGCGGCTGGGTGAGGGGGGGGGAACAGCTGACTTGGGGACGACTCTGCTTCCCGACTCCCCAGGGGCCGAGCTGCACAAACTACCACACTACAAATTACACAGTGGGTTGCAGTGCGGGCCGCGTCAGGGTAAACAACAGCAGCGTTTCCTCCTCTTCGTCAACGCTATGAATCAAACTGAACTTATACGACCCATGTCTGAGGGCACACCCAGAGCCTGAAGCTGGTTAATGACACACGTACAGAGCAGCACCGACTTCCTCTCTCCTCCTCCTGGATCCACTCAGTTCATTCATGAAAAGCCCTCCTCTTGCGGCGCAGGCCTGTGTGTGTGTGTGTGTGTGTGTGTGAGTGTGTGTGAGTGTGTGTGCAGCTGTTTCATTTCAGCGAGCAGCGACTCCAGAAGTTTGCCTTACAGCCACCAGACTGCTCCGAGAACCAATAAGAATACAAAGCCAACTTCGGTCCAAAGTGGCCTGGCAAAGATAAAAATAGAATCACTCATTTGTTGTTGAGTTTTAATAAAATCCTTGTTCAAAGATTGAATAATGCTCTTTGGTTTCGCGAAGTCCCACAGTTATTTTCCAGGCCTTGTTGTTGATGATTGGAATACAAGCGTCTCAATAATGGTCGTGTAAAGCAGTTGATGTGTTTAATAAACTTGTGCAGTCTGGGGGCTACCTCCCACTTTATTCCCCTCATTGATGATGGCAGTGAAAAAAGCCACACGAATGATTTAATAGCACTTGTACAATACGCCTTTCACTGCACATTTGCGGTTCAAATATGTTCTGAAACTGAAGCAGTGAGAGGTGTATGTGTAAGTGTGTGTTTATTGTGTAAGGCGTTAATTGAAAAAGAAATGAAAGAAAGAAAAATTGGCATCCTAAAGGATTTAGTAATTGTGTTATTTATTGCTAAATAAATGTTTATGTTTGCATACATATTTGATATTGTGAGATCTCTACCATGCAGCGCTGGCAAAGAATACCATAGTGCACATGGGTCAGCTGGTTAGTGTTGGCAGTGTGGAGCTGCACACAGAGCAGCCTCTGTGGCACTGTCCCACTGTCAGACTGTGACTGTGTGAGAGCTGTGGTCCTGAGAACGGAGCCTGCAGCCCCTCATTATCAGCCTGCAGGAGATAAACCAGTGGAAACACTGAGAGCAGCAGGAAAGAGCCACAGATTCTTCCCAGACCTGAGCAGGCGCTAGCTGCAGCCACCTCCATAGGAAATATACAAACAAACATGTAAATCAAAGTCTGACACGTGCAGTATGTTCAGTCCTATTCTTGTTTGTCAAACAAAATACAAACACTATTCAAGCATAAAAAAATAAAATAAAAAAATGCATAAAACTGGCATTTTAGTTTTACTAAAAATGAGAAAGTTTGGCACCAGATTTTTACTATTTAGATTCATGAAATAACTGATCAAAACACTCTTTTTGTGCCAATATATGTCCATTTTGACGCCAAACACACCTCTACGCTACACACTGACTCTCAGCAGCCATGTTACAACTGTACTGTAATTAATTCCATGTCCACAGTGGACCACCTCTGACCCCCCCACCTTCCTTAAACACAAAGCCCCTTCGCTGCCCCCCTCCCCCCTCGTGCTGGGACGATGCACATGTGAGCCGCTGCGAGCTCAAACAAATAGCCGTGATTTGGCCGCATTTCCACCATGACATGCACTTAGCCTCAGGTTGATTCTGCCAGCAGCCACCTGTTGCTCTTCTTTAAACACTGCCTGCTGAAGAGGAAGTCCTCTCATGTGGAACTGAGCCCTCCTCATCGCTCTGTCTGCAAAACCGAGGTGGCTTAAATAAAATTGTACGGGGCCTAAGCAACGTCATTCAGTATTACATCCAGGAAAAAAGAGAGGAAGAAAGGCGAGGAGACACGCGGATTCAGTGCATCCATATGCTAAGGCTATTAGCGCAGTGCCAGACGAGTTGGTCCATGCAGGGATATAAAGTAGCAGGACACACACATCTGGTGTATGTCTGAAATCAAGGGCAACACTTTTATTTTCAGTGATGTCACTTCAGCCCCACATTTAATAAATATTCTGTAAATGCTTTATGAATTTAAGCACAGCTGTCCTTTGTAAAATACTTTTACACATTACATTTTGGGTTGGGTGGAGCCTAAGGTATCAAGAGTTCCAAAAAGTGTTAGATTAAAAAATGTTAAGGCTGCCATATGTTTTTATGTGAATATACAGTTGTATTAATATCTTTTTTAAATGTATTGCCTCTATAATTTATTTATATTTCAATATAAACAATTCCTTTTTAAGCCTTTACTTCATTAACAGGAGTATCATTTAATCAATCATATAAAATGTTGAATGTTACAATACAAAAGCCTAAACCTCCAAGTGCAAACTAAGATGTATTTCCTTATTTTTTCTACTGAAACACAAAATCATAGAAGAAGCAGAAGTTTGTGAAAGGCACAAAACATCACCATGACTGGTCCACACTTTGGACACCTCCACCAAAGATTTGTCCTATTTAGTTTATAGATGTGCACCTCACAGGGGAACTTTGTGCCGGTAACTTCAAATTACTTCAAATGCTCTTTTGATCAGCCCTAATTAAACACAAGGCAATTACCAAAGTGAAATTAGCGAGATTTAAACGCATCCATTTACTTGATTAAAGTTAGATGATGAGAGTGAGATAAGTGAGGACCAATACTGCAGGAGATGAAAGCAATAGGTCTAGATATTGGGTGTCAGGTGATTCAGACGAACAGTGGGACTACAGACTATGAAACGCAGCCACAGGTAAATAAATGAAGAGCAATGAGCATGTCACATCCTCCCGGTCGGGCTCCACTGGGTATCATCTACAGCTCACAGTGTCGTATGCTGCCACATGGGCCCCTCTACAGATGCAAAGGGCCTAGGGTTACAAAGCACACAAATCTTGTCCTCTCATAGTCCTCTCCGCTTACTCAGGCCGGAACAAGAATCGGAGGGAAGTAAACGTAGACACAGGTCCAGATTTATGGAGCTCAGATGTGTCGCAGGGACGCTCACTTATATATGATGCAGGTTGACAGGGCTAATTATGATCCCATTAGCAGCGGCGTTGTCACCACGGGCAGGTGAACCCACTGAACCAGGTATTTTTACAGCCACACGTAAACTGAGCGAAGGTGGTTGCAGTCATCCTGTGGCTTGTTTTCATTTCAACAGCATTCAACCGCAGTGTATGTAATAAAACAGTCCCAAGACAGCCATCTAATCCAAGACATTTGACCCAGCATATTACAGGCATTTAGCTCAGATTGACCCACACCTCTTCCTTCTTCCCAGTGTCTTTGCTGTGGCTGATATGAATTATAAGCAGCAGGAGGTTAGTGGCGGGTCACACAGCGCTCCCTATCTGCCATGTTATTTATTCAGTGGAATGAGAAATTGATCACATTATTGTGTTAAGAGGAGCCTGATTCGTTATAATCAGCCGTGTATTGGCAGGCTGAGCCCGCGGGCCTCACTATTGCATTAGGGAACGCTCAGGCAGCCATAGGTCATCTCCACTCTGGCCATTTTACAACTTCACGTCACCTCCATGACCTTTGCATGGCCACTAAAGGAGACAAAAGACAAGTCTCATTACAGTTACCAGGGAAGAGCTTGAATATCAGGTGTAACTGCTGCACAATTCATAGAGAAGAGACAAAACTATATATAAAAAAGAAACTGTCCTTAAACAAATATATAAACGGATGACTTTTACAGTTAATAACCACAGACTTCATAGAAAAACACTTAAAATACTTTATAACTGAACAATATAAAAAAGGGCCTTCATGTCTTGATATTGATAAATAATTACCATAGTGATGCAGGAATAAAACCGATCATAAGCTTTCATGATTCCCAATGGGAACTCAAAAACTTGCATGTCCGACATCAATAACACACCAAAAGGCCACGACCTTGAGGCAATATTTCTGTCACAAAGACTGACATTTACTGGAGGCCGTCAGGATTAGCAGAAACTTAATCATTCAGCTATTTAGAGCATTTACAGTTCCTCGTACTCTCTCTGAGCTGCTGCCTTTGAGCACGGGACACTCTTTCAGGCTGAATGTGTGAGAGTGACCAGGTGCACGGGGGTTACATCATCCCAGCTCATTAATCAAATGGGGCTGCGGCTATAATGTTTGCACTGGGCCACAGAATATTGGTCAGCGGCTGTTGATTTAACCATAACACCTTCGCTCGTAAAAAAAGGCCTTGGATTCAGGCTTAATCTTAAACGAGCAAGCATCATTTTTCAGCTCGGCCTTTGACCCCTTTATCAATGGTAAACATAAGCGGCCGTGACAGAGAGATGAGATTTGGGGACTCAGTTTAACTAACTTTGTAATTGAACGTTTGTTGTTTATTTGAATATATAAAAAAATATATATAATTCCTGTTACTTCTTTTAAAATTGTTGGTTCAATTTTTGAGTAAGATTTTTTTTTTTAAATGCTTTGCTTTTATATTTATTACTACTATATTTAATGCTGCCTGTTTTTAAGTCACCTCTAAAAAACAAAAACACACCTTATTTTCACTGACTTTGAATCTTTTCTTTTAGATTTCTTGTTGCTTTTAATACTGACTTGTGTCTAATTTTAAATACATATATATTATATATATATATATATATATATATATATATATATATATATATATATATATATATATATATATATATATATATATATATATATATATATAATTTGCTTTGCATTGTCATTGGTCTTTGTCTATTCTTTGTTTTCGTGTACAACACTTTGGTCAGCTGTAAAGTTTTAAAGTGCTTTATAAATAGTTAATACGAAATAATGAGAATAATAATAAGAAATAATGAAAATAATAAAGCATATAAAACCACATATTTAGGTTGGACACAGTGAAATAAATAAACAAATAAATAAATATAAATAAATCAATAAATCAATAAATAAAACAGACTAAACAAAACATTCTGTTCACATTTGAGTAAACGCTGTGTTAAAATACAGACTTTTTAAATGTCCCAAAAATAATTTAAGATGTCTTTTTTATATTTCCTCTTAATTAAACAAAAAAAGGTTATATTTGATTAAAAAATACACAGCAGAGAAAACCCACAGGTCTCACCTCCACCGAGCGCTCCTTGCACCAGCGATGCCCACGTCACGGTGCCACTTTCTCCTGCCACACCAGCGCTGCTCCGGCTCTTTACTGTACACAACATCTGCACCCAAATTATTCCACTTCCTGAGGCTTGAATAAAATCACATCCCCCTAAACAACAACAGGAAGCAGGCCTTTTTTCTTTTTTTTTTTTTTTAACAATCGCTGCTCTGAAATTTGTGCAAGAATTTGCCAACGCCTTGGATACTGCATCAGCGAGGACGGGTGAAAACTCACACCTTATTTACACATATGCCGACGCGCCCGGCAAAGAAACAACTGTGTTTGTTGTTTTCACCATTGGGAGTTTTGTCCACATAGAAGAGTAAAGTAATTGAGTTGAAAAAAAAAGAATGTTTTTGGCTTTGGTTTGTCTGTTATTGGACAAAATTCTGTTGATTTGTCTTTCCATATTATAAAAGTGTGTTTTTGTTTTGTATTTTATATAGTTCTTTGTTTAATGTGGCTTTTTTATTCATCATTGTGGTTTCATATTTAAAACAATGATTTCCTTAGACAGCACAGCATTGTAAATAAAAACAACATTGTGTGTATGTGTATGTGTATGTGTGTGTATTTCTGCCTTTGGAGCGACTGTGTGTGGTTTGGTGGACTCTCTGCTGTGTTGTGTTGTGTTGTGTGGTCTTTGCTTGATGTCTCGGGAGCTTCTTTGCATAGATCTATGAGCCCGCGGACATGGAAAGAGCACTAACTGGTCAATTATTAGCCAATAGCTGCCTTAGGCTTTTAACACACATGCAAACACACTGCGGCTCTGTGCGTTTAAGACAGCGGGCGATTACTACTGCTATTACCAATGGAAAGTGAACACATCGTACAATGACCTATTGTACAACTTCCACGTACTTTTCTCATAATCTCATAGTAGTGGTAAAAACACACCCATATCATTCTTACTATCACAGTATTTAGTATCAATATATATCATCTACTTTTGCTATTACCATTGCATTAGTAAGTACAGATACAGGAGCAAAATATACTCAAGTAAACATGAAAGTATGACTAGTATGATCAAATCTACTTTAGTAACAGTAATGAAGTATATCTTTTAAAATGCACTTGAAGAAGAGTAAAAAGTATTTGATTTGGAGAACTATTAAAGTGTCTGTTCAACTGAATCAATTTCCTAATTTTTCAAGCTGTTTTTATTTGTACATTTTTGTTTGCTCAAAGTTGGGACGTTACTCAAACTATGAATATGATACAAAAAATTAAAAATAAAAGGCATTTTTACTTTTTTGTCCTGCTAAAAGAGTTTGTAGAGTAGAAAATACAGATAATGCTCTCAACTGTAGAAAGGTAAAAGTAAAAAGTATCCACTGTAAAATGTACTTGTTTAAAGTACAGATACTCACAAATTCTACTAAAGCGCAGTACGTTTACTTTAGTACTTTGTTACTTTCCCCCACTGCTTGCAATGTATTCTAATTAGTCGCTTTGGCCATGTCGGCTCGCTACATCTGCCACTTAGTTTGCTCCATTTCCACTGATTAATGGGCTTCATTCTCACGTCAAATAAACCTATAAATGAAATCAAATAATACTTAGAAAACACAATACACAGAGCGAAACAGGTATTCTTTATTCAAACCTTGGGAACCCTCATCTAGAACTCTGCAGGTACGAGTCAAACATAAACACTCTACACTCCATTTGCAGCGTGTTATCAAACGCCGGCTCTCCACACATTTACACTATCACGAATGAAACCTACGACTTCTCTGCTGCGCGTGAGACGGGGCCGGCGTCGGGAGCCAACAGTAGCCTTGAGAAGAGCGTGCACATAAATCTGAGTGTGGTTCCTCTAATGTTGTAAACTGTATAACTAAAGCTTAGGCCTCATTCATAAGCTGTTTACCCTGTCGATAAATCACTGCATCCCCGGAGCGACGCGGCGACAGCGAAAGGCCAAAGCAAACGGGAGCGGACACAAGTCGGTTAGCACGCAAACTTTGATGTATATGCGTCGTGTGAGGGGGAAGAAGAAGAAGTGATGGCTTGAATGAACTTTATTGAAATGGTTAAAACAGAGAATAAAGTTAATGAAAAGTATGTTTTTAGATAATCATTGATGAAGTTGTGCTGGTCGGAGCCTGACCCAGCGCAGCTTTTGACCAGGAAAACGACTGGTTTATGTGATAGAGCAGAGAAAAGTACTTTTACATCTTTGTCATCATTGTTTTCCAGTTTTGTTTCTCAAAATCAAATACTTGGTTGTGAGCTGACTGTGCGCCCTTGAGCCGAGAGCTGAAGGTCACAATACCCTGGGCTCACGTGACATCTATTGCTCAGTGGTTTTCAATGTCGTTTCTGAAATGTCTCTTGTTGAAATGTATAAATGTTTTGATACTTTGGCCCAGGTCATGCTGGAAATGTCTCTTTTTACCCTGATAAATAAAGATGTGTAAATAAATAAACTTGTTACACAATTGTAGACCTGTTTTTTGCTTTTTGATGTGTGATAAGGAAACAGCAAATGCCCAATTCCAGTTTTGGATTTCTAATGACCAGATAATTGTACTTTCACAGCTGTGGCTTGATTTAAACTTTTGATTTAAAGATACCTGCCTTTTTAACGTTAGAGAATCTGCCTCTTCTCCGTGATTTGGACAGACACATTCCTCGCCTTCTGGACACTCGGGCGACACATTCCTCATAGCTGCTCATAATGTCCACTTGTTAGCTTTCTGTAAAGAGCATGCGCCCGCCGTCACGGAGAGATGTGATGGATGGTCCAATGACGAACACGCCGCACTTCTACTGTCGCCGTCAATCAATGATATAGAATAAGGGACGCATTAAGTTGTCCGTGAGCGCTCATCTTCTCGTGATGAGCAAGAGTCAGAGAGGCACCTGCAGAACGAGCCTGTAACCACATGGTGAGAGGGCAAGGGTCAGGTCAAAATGTTTACGGAACCAGCTTTAAATCAATGAGCCGTCAGTCAATAAGCAGTAAAAAAGATCGTTCAAACGTTTAAATAAAAGGTATATATTGTCCACGAACTAGAAATGTATGAACAGGAACAGTCCAATAAGCAAAAACATGTAAAGATGCAGTATGTAACTTTATGGAAGTAGAAAGTTACCTCCATAATGCCATGGATATAGAGGGTTAAAATCTTCATAGAGATAAATATGTTTGGCAATAAAGTGAAGTTTGATTTAAAAAAAGGCAACTAATCTATCTATCTATCTATGTTTTTATTTTATTTTTCAGTTTCTTCAAATAAATAAAATAAATAAAATAAATAAAATAAATAAAATAAATAAAATAAATAAAATAAATAAAATAAACAAAATAAATAAAATAAATAAAATAAATAAAATAAATAAAATAAATAAAATAAAATAAATAAAATAAATAAAATAAATAAAATAAATAAAATAAATAAAATAAATAAAATAAATAAAATAAATAAAATAACTCCTGGGCGCCTCCCTCGGGAGATGTTTCAGGCATGTCCCACCGGGAAGAGGCCCCGGGGAAGACCCAGGACACGCTGAAGAGACTATGTCTCTCGGCTGGCCTGGGAACGCCTCGGGATCCCCCCGGAGGAGTTAGAGGAAGTGTCTGGGGAGAAGGAAGTCTGGGAGTCCCTGCTCAGACTGCTGCCCCCGCGACCCGGCCCCGGATAAAGCGGCAGAAGATGGATGGATGGATGGATGGAATAAAATAAATAAAATAAATAAAATAAATAAAATAAATAAAATAAATAAAATAAATAAAATAAATAAAATAAATAAAAATAAATAAAATAAATGAATAAAATGAATAAAATAAATAAAACACTATCCATATAATGTAAAACGTCCTACTAATATACTGAAAACAATATACTGTGTCAATGAATTAGAATATCAACCGACACCAGAAGTATCCTGTTTTAGCCTAAAGCACCATGGGAGAAAACACATGTACAGAGTCTCCTTTCCAAACAGCAGTAAAGTGGAGTCCGTCTGCAAGTGAAGGGTGGAATAAAAGGCTCTGTGCAGGTTAAGGCTGAGGCCACAAAGAGAACACTGCTACTGAAATTACACTTACACTGGTCCCTGACTTTTACACGGCACGATACAGTGTCCCTTGTTCTCTGCCAGTCACATGCAACAGGCCTCATGGACAGTGCAATAAAGACAAATTGTTTCAGTGTGTATTTTTTCTTCATTGTTTTACACTTGCGAAGGCGGCCCGGGAGAGATAGTTAATCACGTAGAAAAATGCTGCCGACACTATCTCATTATGCGCGATATCGCTGAGGAAGTATGTAAGAGGAAGAGACTTTTTTTTTTTTAAACATTTTTGGTTATGGCTCTGTGTGGCGGCACATGGCCCCTTTGTCAGAGCCGGATTATCAGCAGCCAGCGCACACAAAAGGAAATGCTTGTGGTGCTACAGTAACAGAAGGATAAAATCGGCCGTGTGATGATTGGGGTGACACATTTGTTTGGCTGTAATGAAAATAAGCCCACTGAGCTGTTATTCAGTCATGGGCCCGGGTCGCCCCTCTCCACATCCTGTCTCTTTATCCTGCCTGCGGGACCGGGAGCAGCGCGGATCAGCTCTGTCATACTGTCACTTCACATCCAGCGCTGATGAGTATGGCTGTAGTTCTATCTGCTGCTGAGCGCCACAAAATCACCATCTGCCACACCTCTTTCAGAAGCGCACAAACTCACTTCTAATTACTGGGACTTTTAGCTTTAGGACGTGTGTCTGAATCCCCATGTGAGTTACTCGCTCTGAGATGAATTAAACATACATTCGGATCATGAGGTCGTTTGGTTGTTTTTGTAATCATATTTTTTTTTTGAATAATTACAAAAAATACTTCACTACTGCACTTCTAGATACAATTTTGTTTAGGGTTATTCTTTTAAATTAATTATCATATTGTGATGTTGTTTTTTCATATCCCTGACTAAATTATTGGAATCATTTATTTGTATTTATTTAGTTTTTATACAGGGCAAATATATATATAAAACATGATAATTCTGTTCTGCACCAAAATACTGAAAGCAACAGGTTTAGCCTTATCACTAAAAACAATAACCAAATCTCAGTATTACATCTTGGTTATCTTCAACAATATGTAAAAAATAAATATATACCGGTAGTAGCATTTTAAAGCTGTAAAAAGTTACTTGATATACTTAAATCACTTTTAAGCATTTACTATCCTATTCGATCTCTTGGATACATCCAGTAAGTCGTGTTTTTTCTTATCTGGTCCATTCAGTTTGCTGTGAAAACTTAAGAGGAGCAGAGCAGTAAAAGGCGTGTTTGATCTGAGGGCAGTGTCTGGTCTCTGCCCGCTGTCTGCTCGGCTCCAGACAACACACACTCTCTCACACACACTCAGCACTCTCACATGTACGGCCAGAAGATATCCACCTTGGTCACGATACAAAGCTGTGGATTAGTTCACACCGACTCTATCCATCAGAAATCCTGGGCTCAGACGTACCACACGCACCGCTCAGACATGGGGCTTGCTGAGAACATGTTCACACTGCCAAATGTGCCAGTAGCCGTGCGTGCAGCTGTGGAGCGCGGGCTACTGGACAGGCTCAGGCTGCTAAAGACTGTACCAGGGCTGAGCACAGCGGCCTGCTGCGCTGCCTGCTCAGCCTGCTCGCATTAACAGATGAAAGATCATGTCTGCTGATAATAGGCTCACGTTACATTGGGAGATGGCTCTGCGAGAGATGGGACTCCTTCTGTTTGCAGATTGGGCAACTGGGAATTCTACTGAAAGCAAATGAATAGAAAGTAATGAAAGTAATTTACTCATACAGAAGCAGAAAGAAGGCGAGAACGGAATAGTTTTGTCTTCTGTGTAACCTGCCCAGGGACAACAGATAATCTGGCATATTTACACTGCAATTTATGTATAATTATGTGTTTATTAATATGGACTGTCCCTGAAAGAGGACTTTCACGTTGCATTTTTGGTGAATATTCTATATTTCTAAAATACATAAACTTAGTAGAAGGAAACGGCCTCGGCCTCCACAGTGAGTCCGAGCTCAGCCTCCTCTGCGGCTCTGACATGCTGTTGCTAGTATTAGGCGTTCCACAGGGGTGCATTTCCCTCTCATCTGTCTGTGCGGGGCTACCTCTGGGCCCACTGTGTGACAGTAATGCTCCCGGGCCGTCCCGTCCCGGAGGTGGGCCATTAGAGTTCAGGTGAGGTTAATTACACACAAGTGTTGGGGCTGCTGCTGTGCACCCGGTGGTGGGAGGGTCTGTGTGCCGTGACACGCTCCACGGGTGTTCGCCTCACCATTTACACACAACACCTACAAGCGCCAACCACTCAGCAACACAGCTCCAAATTAAACCCACAATAGTGCCACATGAAAATACTACAGCTTGTTATTACAGCCGACGTGGAAATTACCACACTCAACATGCTGCTCCACTTGAAACACGACGCACAGACTCTAAGTACAGGGCTGCGTTTATGAAAATCATTTAGTAAATCTGTAATTTCTTACTATAGTTTACATGTGGAGCAAAAAAGGCCGGGGCTGGAGACAAACAGGAAGAGCGCCAGTCAGGAGGCAGTCTGTGTGTTTGAGCAAGGATGAGATTATATTGGATTAAAGGAGATTTTTGCATTGCAAATGAATGCACCTCCAATCAATAAGGCCTGTTCTACTCAATATACAAACTAATTAAGAGGTAATACAATCAAAGCAGAATAAAATAGATTGTGCAGCTTCCTAAGAAAGAAATCCAATCAAACCTTTTTATGTGAAAAGATAAAATCTTAAGCGATCTTTCTTTGTACGAATAATGACCTCAGCTTTGTGTCCATTTAATAAGGAAAACTTGTCTTAAGAGGTTACGCTCAATGTGCATATTCTAATCAATATGAATTACATAGGGTTTTATCTATGTTATCTGCTCCAGACGGCTAAGCTAATTAATGTTTTATCGAGTGTTTTAACTCAATTATTTCGCAAAGTCAAAGAGGTTCAACGCAATTTTCGATGAGCAGCAGTGGGAACATTTTCAGTGCCGTGTAATGGGCTGCATGGAGACACCAGCCATTGTGTCTTCTTCAAAAATGTCTAATTAAATATTCAAAAAAGCAACAAAAAAAAAAAACAATCTGCCAAAAAGCCCTGTTGCATTGTGCATGGGCATGACATTACATTTGCACTTTTTTGACTCGTATAAGAGCCAAGTCGCCCCCTCCTCGTGTGCTTCCTTCCAGCTGATTGCTCATTTTCTAATGCTAATGGCCGGGGTTTGGGTGTGCGGCTGTCAGCTGGTCACTGGGGCCGTGGGCTGGACGTAATGTGCTCTGACAGGAGGGAACTGATCTCATTCAAGGGGGATTTGATATGTGGCATGAATGTGGCGATCTTCAATGGACATATTAATGGCTGTTATCATTCACAGGCTTTGGTGCCATTGAGCAACGCATTCCTTTTTTTTGCGCCGGCCCATGACTTATGGATGAGTGGGCTATATATTGTTTTCACTGCCTCTAAGGAAACACGTCAAAGTGAGTCAGGGGCTGGGATCCCGCATAACAGGCACAGTAGAGCCTGTAAATAAGTACATGGCAGGTGGTGTTTGTCATTCAGTTACAAGAACAGAAGGCCAGCGATCGTCGCAAAGGCACACGCTGAATATTTCACAAAATGTGTCTTTTTGAGTGAGATGCAGAGAATATCGCATCAAGTGAAGACCGGCTTGTGCCAAAAAAAGGGATGCTTTGCTCAAGGGCACAAACTTTTTCTCTTCTACTTGGGTAATAATATAATACAGAAGTTGACAAAAAATGATCGTCAGCAATTTGGTTTCAAAGAAAAAGTGAGCTTTGAAACTTGTGTAATCTTTTTAATCTTGATTTATATTGGAAAATACCCAAAGTTTTATAAATGGGATTCAAAAAATACTAAGAAAATAATCATAAAATGACAAAGGCAAATTACACCGGTTGAAAGTAAGAAAATGAATAGCAGAATGTTCATGTATCTGTACTTTATTTTAGTACATTTAACAGTGGATACTTTTAACCTTTACGTCACTACATTTGAGAGCAGCACCTGTACTTTCTACTTCCCTATACTTTAACAGGACCTGAAATGGCTGAGGGGTTATATTCATAGTTCATGGTTTGAGTTACTATCCCAACTTTGAGCAAAAAAGAAGTTAAAAAAGGAGCAATTCTTTCTTTGTTTCTGTTGAATAAAAAGCAGCACATTTGTTTATTCAGATCACTACTTCTGATGCTCTAATAGTGCTAAAAAACTGTCTGAAATGATTTACTTTTTACTCTAAAAGTACATTTTAAAAGAACACGTCAATATTCTTACTAATACTTTTTCTCCTGGATTATACTTTCACTTAAGTTACAAAATGGAGTACTTCTTCCACCACATACACACTTACATCTTACATACCTCACATACTCTAGAATCCACAAGGAGAAACAATCTAATGAAACCTCAATATTGTTTATTACAAAATATGCATCTTTGGAAAAACAAAATAGATGAACTAAATCTAAAGTTGTCATCGACATGTGGATACATTTGGAGGTCTTAAAATGGAAGCAAACAGTCTGCTCACAAAACAGCCCGGCCACAATTAGCCATCTCAGGCAGGATGTTCATCAGAGTGTGGTTTGCACAAAAATCCCAAACGCTTCAATAAATGGGAGAAACAGGCAGAGAATATGAGTGTATATGAGTGTACAGGAGAGTGAGGCGAGGACGAGTGATCCTTCATCCCCAATGTGCCGCTTTGTGTAAAACTAGCCCCTGCGTTATATACTTTATGTGTGAGGCGAAGGAATGAGAGGGAAAATGCCATTCCAATGTCAACACCATTAACAAACAGGAAACTAAATCAAAATCGGCCAAGCATCAAAGGAGCGTGCGTGCAAATTAAACAACACAAGTGTCTATTATTCCATTTTTATTAAGCTAGATTGTGGCCTGTCTGATTAAAAATGGCCATATTGTGAGAATTTTCCATTATGCGCGCCCTATTAGCGGAGACGGAGAGGTGCAGATGTGAGTGGCGCCGCGGATTGCAAATTGTTTCTGACAGCCGCACAGGAAGTTGCATCCCTCCACACGTCGAGGTGTCACCAGCGCTTTCTGAACAATTCCAATTTTAATCTCTTTCTTGCCATGTGACAGTAAAGTTGCACATTTGAATCTTCACTGCTGCCTAATAACAACCAGTTTACACATTTCTCTACCATTTCAACACCAATTAGCCAGAGATGAGCGACTTATCAGGCGTCATCTCCAGGACATGAAACACACTCACAACAGAGCACACTACTGGGATGAGTGAACAGATATAAAGAAAGTTGCAGTTTTTATCGGGAGGAAAGGCCTACACAGGTGTTTGGTGTATTAGGTTCCACTTTCCCTGGCTCTGATTAAACAGTGAAAAGTCATGCAGAAATAACAAGTCAGCAGCAGACTGCTCCGTGCTCCTCAGGACCAGGCTACAGGACACTTCCTCCAGAGCCTAAAGTCCTCCCCACATCACTCCATTGTGAGAGCCACTTTGCTTTCATAGTCCAACGATCAAAACAGCTGCCATGTTTCCAGGGAACAAATGTCTTCCCATCTGGTCTGGTGTGAACACAGATATAATGCAGACAAGAAGCAGAGGCACTCGGTTGTAGAGGCAATTCTGGGCAGAGCCGTAGGGGCAGGTTTACAAACAGTCTTTTCTTGAGACGCTCTGCTCTGAGGTATATGATTAACCTCCTCACCAAAAGCTTCCAGACAACACAGTCTGCCCTCATCATAGGTGGCAACACTGTGGAGACACTAGTAGCACAGAGCAGGAGGAAACAGTCAGTTTTACTACGAACTGTACTTCACACTTGTCACCCTTAAAATGCTTTTACAGGAACACGTCTCAGGGGAATGCAAGTTACAAGTTTGTTCTGACAAAGAATCGTCTTTTCTGAGAGATGCAACAGGAACTCACTGAGACCCATCAACAGAAAAGACAAGAGAGGCACTAAAAGACATCTTGTTTTAATGTAAGTATCCGCTGTTCAGCAAAAAAGTCCCTGTTCAGCCCATCTGCCCTGTCTGCGTGGCCTTTTGAACCACCAGAAATGATTTAATCTTAGATAAGTTAATTTAGCTGCGAAACAAACACAAATGGATATAACTGTCCCTTAGGCTGTATTGAGCATTTATTCTTCTTGGTTTGTCCTGGATAAAGCCACTCACAGCTGTGTTCTTCTCAGTATGTACCATGGTCCTCACCTTCTTTCTTATAAAAGATAATCTCGATTACCTCCTGGTTAAATAAAGGTTCAAAAAATATAGCAATAATCTCTTTTTTAAACTCTAGGGACACATTTTTATATCTGCTGTATCTGCTGTAGTGAATTAATTTACTTGATGATTGCTGGCGTTCTTTGTAGAAGACCACCGAGAATCTGATTGCTGCACGTCTCTTAAAGCATCTTATATTGCTTATGGATTGCAGAGCAAATAATTGTTCAAAGGTGTAGTGTAACACTAACGGATTTGATGAGTTTCCTTCCCAGGCCAACACTCAACCAAACAAACTGGCCAGGCAGCCAACAGCGCTCCATTCATATTTAATTACAGCCTAACAACACATGTGGATAACATTACAAGCAGCAAGTATGAGAATGACTGAAGAATTATTGATATATTACATTGCATGATTCCTGTTGCAGTTGTAGTTGTAGTAGGTTTACAGTGATTAGATTAAGAAAATAGAGACCAAGACCAAGTCAGCAAGGTCAGAAGCTATCCTTGATTTAATAGCATGTAAATAACACCAGCTGGTGAATATTAAGTATCAAATGTAGGACACAGTGGTGTGTCACATGACCCACCTCTGCGGGTGCTGGCCTCCCAGGCGACAGGCACAAGTATGTACAAGGGGAGAGAGGACAGTTAAAAGAGTCCAGCCCCGTCTGCTACAGGACAAGCACAAAGCACTTTCAGACAGCAGCCTGAACCCGCTAATGTCCAGCAATCATGTCATACTCTCATTGAATACTATATATATATACATAATACATGTTTAATAAAGGTTTGTACATCATTGGGAATTTAAAAACATAAATAATCTACCAGCAAAACATCTGTATATTTTTGAAATATTACTATAATATATATTTGTAATATCATTTTCTATGAAACTTGTTTCATGACACAAACTAATTAGCTAAAATCTAAAATATGTGTTTTAATGAAGGCTTAATAAAGGACAAGTGCAGCATGTCCCTGTATCTAGAGAAGAATGAGTTCATCTGTGGCTCCTATGACCTGGATGACAACCTCCAGCTGAGAGACACACACTCTGCACACATGCCACACAGTAGGAGATGGTCTCCTGGCACGCTGGCGCCTGTCACTCAGGGCACCACAGCCATCGACGGCGTCTGTGTCAATGCTGGACAAACCTCAAGGCACCAGGCTGTAATTGGAACGACTGGCCTAATCCTCAGATCAAACCTCATTGACAAACCAAGTGGGCAGCAGTCCCACCAGTGCCTTATTAGAGTAACTGGTCCCAGCACTGGGAGAGCTGGAGTCAGTGGTGCACGTCAAAGGACGCCATGTGCAGGACTAAAATAATATTCACTTAACTACTTTCACAATATACGCTTTAAAAGAGACATATTATGTTTTATTGAAGTACTTAATATTAAACTATTATACACTTAGATCACCATTTTACATTTTGGTCATTGAAAGCGGCAATAGTAATAGAATTAGATAAAAGTAATTGAACTCTGTCAATTGACCGAGTTCAAGTACTTTTATCTAATTATATTCCTATTCAAACCGTATAAGCTCTTTATAGTGGTATTTATACAGAGCAGACAGCAGATTGTACTTGTACACGTTTTTATTGTTTTTACATATCTTAATTTCTCAAACAATTGCAATTAAATACAGAAAGGTGGCTGAGGATAGGGTTGAAACAGGATTTTTCTGAGCACTCGTGCCTCAAATACAAGACAATAAATACCACTCAAAACTGCATGAATGAATCAAAAATACAACGTTGAGTAAACTACTGCTGAGGAAACACTGCTGTGCCTGTTCAACATTCCAAAAAAATCCAAATAATAATCTTAACATAGCCCCCAAGTCCCATTGTATTACGTAGTATACAATGTCTGAAACAGAAATAAAACAGTGATACTAGATCTGGATGGAAGTTAAACTGTGTGAGACAAGGCTCCAGTGAGCGGCACTAAAGTCAATGTAAGAAGTCACTCTGACTAACACAGCTCGCCTCTCCCACTGCCGACAGCGAGCAGATAGACTCTTACACGCCGCGTCTCAGTTGAAACAACCTCGATCTGGAATGGCCTTAAAAGTCCCATGGTTAATCTGCTCTCTGATGGAGGACTCCACTCTGACACCTTCTTGGCTCGACCACCTGGCTCCTGGTCCACCTCGCACAGCAAACGCCCGGAGCTAACTGCACACTGTGTTACGATCAAACTATAACATACGAGATATACCATGGTTACTCGCACCGTTCCACATGAAAATAAACCTTCAAGTCGGAAATCGTCACTAGATATTGTAATAAGATAACAATACTTAGATGCTACGTAGTGCTTGGTGATCCACTTTATACAGTGCCTGACATGTGTGTACACTACATGTATGAATAGGTTGTGTGTTGTTGTGTGTCTGTAGCTTCCTGGCTTTTGTAATGGCACTGGGAAGCCTGAGCCGTCCAGCCAGGCATGCCTGTGCAGTGTAACCAAGGCTGACTGGCTGACCTCAGACTGTGTGGGCCCTTTAGCACAAGATGAAGGAGCTTTTTCATTGACACAGGAACAGGAGGTATCGCCTTCCCCTTTGCAGCAGCACTCATTCATGGCAGACACAATGCGTTATTATTGGTTTTGAATTGAAATGTTAATTTTGGGACCTGGGCAACTTGGGCCCTGAGAGTTTACTCTGCTTATTTCTCATTTTTCAATTGGCCATGGTGGTCTGCTTAGATGGAGGGAGTTAACTTTACATGCGCCTCATGTTACAGCCCTGCCATGTAAAGGTAAGGGCGAGCTTCATTATGCTGTGGGTCTAGACTGAATGTATGTTTTAAATGAATGAATGCAGGGTATATTCATATTTGAACAATACCATCTTATACCTCGAATACAGAACATATTACACTTGCAAAGTAAAACAGAGATGAATTAATAAACACATTTCCCGCAGAAATACATGGAGCTGCTTTGCCAGTTTGCTGGTCACAGATGGACAGGACTGATCCTGAAGTATCTAAGAAAAGCAGCACATTTGGGTGCAGTGTAAGCTATGCAGATCAGCACTTTGCCATAGCCGCACAGAAATGAGTGCATCAGCAGGCCTGCAGATCTATATGACGGGAATTACACAGCATAATCAAATTGTTTGTGCAACCATTTAGTATCTCGTCCGCCCGGAGCTCTGAGCCAAACTGACCACTGGAGACTGGCCATCTACGGCAGTAACAAAGTAGAGCAATAACTAACGGCAATTAACAGGATATTGATGGCCTGTGACACTGTGCATCCTGAAAGATGCTATTTGGTCAAATAGCTGCAATAATTAAGTATATGAGGGTCAGTCAATTTTATCTGCAGCTTTTATTTGGATCGATTATTTTGTAAAATGGTCAAGCCTCAGAGAGCATTATTGCAGAGTGGAGTGTTGATTTCATAGCGCAGGTGCCTCTACGGCAGCATCTGAGCGAGGAAACACCAGGACTTGGAGCAAAACAATGGGAAAAATTTGTTTTGTTACACATTTTCCCTAAAAAGGCACTTTATATAGCAAAAAAAATAAAAAATAAAATAAAATAAAAAAATCAAGAATACAAACATTTGCTCATATGAAACAAAGAACATTACAGTATCATAAGTAACAATTATTCCTGTAAATAGGATGATTATCTTCTGACAGTACTGATGCCACTATTATTTCAACCAAACTAATACTGTTGGTAAGTAACTAGCAAAAACAACACCGCAAGCAAATCTACTTTCACTTTGACTAACAAGAGGAACAAGGGATTACATTTGTTTTCGAAGACAATTCCTTCAAAGTAAATTATTTTCCCTCCACTGCCTTTATGCAACGTTAGCTACAACCCAAAATAATGAGTCTCAGCGCAAAACCGTAAAGCATTTGATGTGTGGCTTTGGTTAAAAATATACTGCTTTCCTGCTGGCTGATTGATTAAACATTAACCTGCAGGATCTGGGATATTTCTTATTAATCACAGGTGGCTTGGACTTAACTGAGCATGAGGAGGGCATGAACGCGGGGGGACGTAAAACACGCTCGCCATGAAATCCCACAGTCATAACATATGTCATTTAACGGATGCTTTAATCGGATGAGTGATGCAGTCTCGCCACCAGTGGGAGTCCAACCTCCGAGTCTGGCATTGCGATTGAGTTATACACACACATACACAAGCCCGTAACCCACACATGCAGATCCCCCACTTTCAAACGGCACATTGTGGGAATCGCCATGACCTAATGCATCCCTTATCTAACATGCGATTACACATTTCACAGAGGAGCGGTCATTTTCCTGCTCACATAATGTCCAGCGGAGGGAAAGAAAATAGGGAGATGTTTTTTTGCACAGGCGTGGGTGGCGGCGGGTCTCATCCAAAAGCTATAAGGAGGTGCAGGACAAACCTATCATCGCTTTTTCCCAGAGTGGAAACCGGACCGAGCCAGACCATCACCAGAAAGTTGGAGTCACAGAATATTAGGGCACAATAGCGGCAGAACCCTAAGCTTTGATGTGCGGTGACAGTGAGGTGGGTGGTCAGTATGGACTGCGAGAGCAACCTGGATTTTTTCCAATGTTCATTTCCCATATGGCTTGGTGGCTGGTAGTGTGATGATGCAGTTTACCAATAAAAAGTAGAAATTAATTAGATGGTTGAGCCTTTATTGTCTCTTTATGAAGAAATGCATGTTGGGAAAGTAATGAATGGACATTAAGACACGCCGAAACAGACAATGGACAGTCAAATAGCCACACATTGACAATCCAAGTACATACAAAACAAACACACACATCATGTTATGGTTTTATGCAAAATACTAATACAAATGTACTTAAGTTAACTTTGTAATAGTGTTGTCAAGATACTGAAATTGACAAAACTCAATTTTGATTCTGAGGAAATGGCTCGATAGTATTCTGTTCCAATTTTAACACACAATAAAGTTGTTTGATATTCCTATCTCACTCCTTTGTGAATATCATTTTCAAGTTTAATATCAACATTGGTCTTACATAATCCTGATAAAAAATGTTTTGTCAACATTGGTCCTTTGTTAGGTATCGACGCCTGTTCAAATGAATTTTAGATACTAGTTTTTGTATCAATTAGTATTGAATAGTATTGGTATCAACCCTAATTTACATTTATTTGTTAAACTAAAAAAAATAAAAAGCAAAAAAAAAAATCACAATATGTTATAGTTTTATATTTGGATAATGTTAATCTATGTCCAAATATGCATGATTGTATTGTCACAACACATCTCATCATCGTTTTTCATGTCTACACTTGTGACCTCTTTAATAAAACTGTAAATATCTTTCAGCTGTTTCTCTGTTGAATAATGTACGCGGCCAGCGAAGGAGCGCTTTGAGAAAACCCACGGCTTGGGGCTGTCCCTGCGCATCATTTGTCATGTGGTGATCCGCGTGGCACTGGTGAAGCGGGGGCTCACGACAGCGCACAGGTGCCCTTTACACTCCCCGGGCCAAAAATGACAAATTCAATAAACTCAAGACGACTCTAAGCAAAGCACCTATATGGAGTCAAAAGCACCTGACAGGCGACTTGAAGGCCCTCTTCCTATCTGCCCTGACACTTCACGTTGACGCTCGATATCAATATCTCCGGAAGCCGAATATCTTTCCATCTCACTAGCATCTTTTGACACTGTGGGAACAAATAAGTGTCTTAAGGTTGTGGGGCTTAAGGTTGGACGGGGAAATTGAATCTGCAAGATGACATTAACACAAGTGTCCCCGAGTCTGTGTGTGCGTCTAAGCCCCGAGAACAGACAGGCCCGGTTTAGGTTTCCAAGTGTAATTCTGACAGTGAATAGACCACAATCAACCTACTTAATCTCAGAGCTGGTCTTTAAAACCAGAGAAAGACGATCTGTGGCCATTCTTCTCGGTGCAAAACAAGGTAACATGTGATTCATCTTTAAATGGAAAGCCACATTAAATCTAATTTGCCTTCGGGTGCCGATGAGACCTGTGACTGTAGGTTTACTTTTTTAATTTATGTTTTCCTGTTAACAAAAACAGGTGGTGGTGATTTGTCAAAAGAGCTGGTCTCACAAACCTGCACTGACCTGAAAGAACAAACCGTTGACATCAAATTTTCAAGAATTTGCACCACAATGGGCTAAATGTCCTCGCGAACTAAAAGCTCGGTGAAATGGCCCTGCAATTTTAGCAGCCACGATAAAGAAGGGACAGAGATAGCGGAGGCACTTTGCGTGAGACAAACGCTCACTGTATATTCATTAGTTTCCCTGAAAGTTCCCATCGGTCCATGAGAGAAACAGGGAACTATTGCTGGTCCTGCAAAAGCCTCAAAGAAGTCCTGGAGTAGCACCTGTTTGTCTGAAGTTACTCTTCTCACACAGTATACTAGGTCAGGACTATATAGAATAACTTTGGAGTTGCACATCACCTTTTAGTGGATAACAACAAAGACCTTAATGCGATAGTTGCAAGATATTTGCGAGCAGACTTCGATTGCTTGGTTGTGATGAATGTGAGAGTGTACAGGCCCCAAAAAATCTGGCTTGATGTTTGTACTTACAATCTGGAGGTCTTGTCTTCCAACCAGCTGTGTACACGCTGCACCAGGCCTCTATTTTCTACAGGAAGCACCACCAGGAGCTGGGAGAGATAAAAGCTGCATAAAAACTCTGAAGGAAGGCACAATTTAAAGAAGAACGATATCTACAAAAATGTGAAAACACACAGCTCTTGGATGTTTGCATTGTGGAGATGTACGGCTGTGCAAACATAAGGCAAGAGGTGTGGCTGAGTTTTAAAATATTATCACATGATGAGCAAAGTTTCATCTGATAAAAAAATACAAATAATTGCAAACACAAAATATATATATGAATATTCTGTTCCACTTTCACTTGACTGGAGACAATTATTTGAACATAGCAAGAACAGTTAAGTGCCTTAGCAGATGTTTTTATATTTTTCTTTTTGTGCACATAATTTAATATTTTCTTTATTTTTTTATTCTTTGCACAAATAATATATATGGCATAACACCATCATCCACTAATCCACATTTCTATGAGTTTTTAAGAAGGCTCGTGATGTGTGTGACTGAGAGTGAGGGCAGGTGTCCAGAGAAAGTCAGCCCGGGCTGCAGTCAGATGAGGCTCACCATTGTGGAGTGGCTCTTTGATCTCCCAGCGGTGGGCCAGTACCTCAGTGGGGCGTCCCAGCCGGGCCGCAGGCTACAGCCAGTATCGACTAGTGTGGCCTGACAGTGTGCTCTTAGACAGGGGGAAGTGCATGAAGGCGAGGGCTATTCAAGATCATCCCTGCTCCAATCTGACTCCTCTGCAGGACACACAACAAAGACTCACAACATGTCCTACGTTTGCGAACACGTCATCATAACAACACATTTTACACACTTTAAACTAAATGCAGTAGTTAGAGCATGCAGGTGTTGGATTAGGACATTGTAAAACCAAATGAATTACTGCACACTAAATGATATTTGATAGTGGCTTTTGAATAGATAAAATACGTAATTATTGTGTATTACAAATGCTCCGTGATCACATTTCATTGTTATTGCCTTGCCTTATTGTAGTGCTGACATCCTGTGTTTAAAGTCTGTCAATTAATATATTCTAGTACACATGACGAATCACCTCCGAAATGATGTGACTGGATTATTTAAAGGAGGCAGTTTGATCCTACATGTCCCACAGAAAGGAGACTTTGGCTGCGGAGTGAAGGATGAGCCTGCAGCAGCACAGTAATCGCTGACAGTGTGCGGGGCCGACCAGGACGGCCCCTCTCCCACTCTGCAGCAGCCATTGGGTTCGGAGTTCTTCCTGTGGTGCTGTGTGTTGTGGAGCAGAGAGTCACTGCTGGGAGCCACACTGGAAGAGATCAATTGTACACATTCTTGTCACCTGAGATTCAAGTGTTTCTGTAATTCGGCACGGCTCAATCGATAAGACGAGGAGAAGCCCGACCCACAGCATATTAAACAAGCTTTATGCACATTAGAGTAAAGAGCAGAGCCAACAATGCTGATATAAACAGTGCATGTTATAGAGTATTCATTCAATGCTTTTTTAAAAATTCCATAATAGCATGTCATAGTTGCGTGTTGTAGTCATAGGTGTTATTATAGAATTATGATGGTAGTTAGTTCATATTATTTTCTATGGTAATACTACTACTACTACTACTAGTTACAATTAATATTATTTTTATGGTAATACTACTACTACTACTACTACTACTACTACTACTACTACTAATACTAATACTAATACTAATACTAATACTAATAATAATAATAATAATAATAATAATAATAATAATAATAATAATAATGGTAATAATAATAGTAATTATTACAAATCTTTTTAATAAACCTTTATAAAAACACACTGAATCGCTTATTAAAATGCTGTATAAGTTGCTCCCAAAAGCGTGCGGGAAAACCACAGCTATTCTGCAGAATATATTCATAATAAAACGGGCAGCCAAGCTTCATTTAGCGCAGAAAAAGGCGGCAAATGTGAGTGAATTTGCGGCTGTAGAAAAAAGGGAGCGCGGAGAAAAGCGTGCGCAGGAGGAAGGCGCGCGGAGATGCTCGCTACAAAACACAAGTGAACAGATCCTGTAGAGCAGGATGTGCAACGATGTGTTAAATTAAATGCAGCTGTTGAAATATAAAAGGCAAAAAAAAAAAAAAAATGCACTTTGTATGAAGAAAAAGGACGAGGCAAATACCTTGAAAGCCGTCGAAGGCTTTATCCGGATAACCGTGGGATGGTTTTGACAGCTTCCTTTAAGGCTTTGTGCCGTTTTAGATCGGGGCGAACTTCGCACAATAGAACGCTCTTCAGACAAAAAAATAAAAGCTAAACACGTCCAGTTAATGCAAGAGCAGCAGAAGTTAGAGTAGAATATATTGTGTCACGACGTGTTATATGAAAGAAGTTATTGAACGTATCGCCAAACAGGCCTAGTCATATTCTGCAAGCAGGACACTAGATTATAATTTAGAAAGAAGAAGAAAATATAAAAAATACAATAAAAAACGAGTGAACGAGAGAGAATAAAGGCACACACACACATTTTGTTCTTTTGGAAAACTGATGTATTTGATTATTAGAGTAAAGATTTACAGTATCTTAGTTGTTAGTAGGTATTAAAGTGTAGAGAAACTGGACCCATAAAGATCTTTCAACTTTCCAAGAAAGTGCATGAAACAGTCCAACGGTTGTCAAACCCAATAGGCTATTTATACTTATAAAAATGCAATTTTCTCATGTAATGATGAGCTTGTGTGAGCTTTCTGTACATTTCTTGCATGTGGGAGAACCTATTTACACAAGCTTTGACTTAGAACTTGCTGTGGAGTTGGGTGAGGAGTTTGCTGGGACATAGCAGCAATGTAAGAATCCAGCCTAAAAACCTCAGAATCTTAATGATTGGTTGTCAAAAGGGGATAAAGGACATCCTGTCAAATAGTCCCAAAACAAGAGAACCTTATAGATAAAAACAAGAAATTAAAAAAGTTACTAGCACAATAATCAGAAATGTAACATCCAGACTCTTAAACACTGATATAAAGGAAATGTAAAATCCCAACCATCTTTAAATAATGTAACAAGTGAACAAAAAGAACTAAAGCGTTTGCCTGAAAGTCATCATCTTGCTTGGATGAGGGGAGTGGGGGGCGCATGGACACACAGAGGTTAGACCGTCTACAGAAGATCAGTATACATTATTTACAGCAAGTCTCTTTGCTTATTACAAGGATAATGCATCACAGGAACATCAACAGTTCGGATATAGGTACTACAGACAGAAAATAACTTAATGTCAAGGTAAAGTCTCTACCCAGCTTTTCTAAAGTCAAAATTACATTTTGAAAGGACACACACACACACACACACACACACACACACACGCACACACACACACACACGCACACACACACACACACACGCACACGCACGCACACACACACACACACACACACATCCATTCTCACTTTAAACAAAAACCTAACTGTTAATGCTTCCATTTAGATTCAAGCAAGGTTATAACCACTAATAAATAAGCTCATTAAAACTATAACATGTACATTGTACAAAAAGCAACTTTGTCTTCACACTGATGTCTGTAAAGATTGAATGGCGAGCAAAGCAGATACTTGATTTTGTCCCTGTCTTGTTCTTCTCATATTCTGTGTTTACATGATTACACTGTGCCTTTAGGCATTATCGAGTCACTATGGGCATACACATACTATTTAACTGGTTACAATTTCTTTATTGTCCTCCATGAATCGTGTGAAGCGGAAGTGAGAGCCGTTCTCTGTGTTAGCCATTTTCTCAAGTCCTGCAAGTGCAGCATTGGGCTCAGTGCTATGTAGCTTGTCTAAGCTGCCAGTCATGCCACCAATGGGAGAGCTACCGCCATTTCCTATAACACCCGACATAGGTGGGAGTCCTCCATTCTGAATGACAGAGATTTCATTTGTTTTCATGGCCAGGCCGTTAGAAAATGCTGCTGCATACTGGTTCCAAAAACTGGCAGGGTCTCCATTGCCAGCTCTTGATGCCATGTCTTTCTGAAACAGTTCAGGAAATTTGACCGGATTTGCTCCCAAGAAAGCCATAGGCCCATCCACCGAGAGCCGACGGCCCCGTCTGGCAGGAGCACTGTTCCACATGTGAGTGCCCATGTGAACCTGAGAGAGGAGAGAGAAAAAGAAGAGAAAAGAATGAGTGATGTTTACAAAGTAAACCGCTATGGCTGAGATGATGCAATGGAAAAAATAATAATAATGCTCTCCTTCAAATTAAAATAGTTTCACACTCTGGGTGCAACAGACAAGTTGCCTTGTGCTTTGTGAGGTAGGGGTAAACAACTTATTTTGTTTAGAGCTTGATTTGCCTATTCGCATAAAGACCATGATTTTTAAAAATGTATATGGTTCAGCCATGCAGATGAAAATGATTGTAAAACTTCTTTATAGTCCTTTGTCTCACAGAACAGTATATTTGTACACTTTCATATGAACTAGATGCTGGCTATAGGCAAATTATTTTATATTCAGTATTCACCTTACCAGACCAGACCATACCAATTTATAAAACTATGGTTATGTGAATAAATATTTACACCTAGATGTATGTTTAAGTGAACCTTTAATTTTGGCGATTACAAACACACTTTATGACACTTGAAACAACGCTTCCTACACTGTACTCAATCAGAAACCACGACATGACAGTATTTTGCATGTACCTTGAGATTTCCTTTGGTGGTGAAAGCACGTCCACAAATACTGCAGGCAAAGGGCTTCTCCCCGGTGTGGGTCCTCTCGTGGATCTGCAGTGCACTAGAGGACGAGAAGCACTTCCCACAGGTGTTGCAGAAGTGCTGTTTGGGCGTCCGACGTGGAGGGGCTCCAGACAGCACGGGGGAGGTTGAAGCTGAGGATGTAATCATACTAGGGGGCAAGTCCCTGGTCTCTGGGTGGATGCTGTGGAAGAAGCCGTTCACCTCAGGTTTGCTGTGTGGTCCCACGGAGAGCAGGGAAGGGGTCGGGCTGCAGGAGAGGTTAGTGTTGGATGGTTCAAAGAGCTGTGACGGCAGGTCTCTCATTTGATGGGTGAGCATGTGCTGCTTGAGGTTGCCCTTAGTTGAGAAACCCCGGTTACAAGCCGTGCAAATAAAAGGTCGTTCTTTGGTATGGCTTCGATAGTGAATGTCCAAGGCACTCTGACATGCAAAGGTTTTCCCACAGATGTCACAAGATGTGTTTTTACTGATGTTGCGTTCTCGGAAGGGAAAAATCATACCAAGGGGGTCTTTTGACGAATTCACAGATGTAAGATCGAGGGCAGTGTTTGGAGGCTGTGAGTGAAAGAAACTTGTATGCTCCATGGAAAAGGGCCTCTGGTGCCTATCTTCAAAGGTAGGAGATCTGCGTATTTGAGGGTGAATGTTAGTTGGGGATGGTGCATGCATGGAGGAGGTAGATTCTGATACAGCTGGACTCCCGGCACTTTGGCTTTCTATATCCCCTCCCAGTGACGAGGAGTCATATGTGAAACAATCCCCTTCGCCATTTGGAGCACTTTTCACTTGGCTAGTTTGTACCTCTTCCATCTCATCATTGTGAGTGTTCAGCTGATTGTTTCTTTCAAGCTCCTCCAGGCCTCCAACATCCAGAGGAGCCGGGGAGTTGCACAGACTGTCATGGGAAGCGTCCATAGATCTGGGTGTATCAGGCACACTGCTGTCAGGACCCTCCTCCATCCCGTCAATGTTATCGTCAGAAAGGTTTTCGAGATCGTCATAGTTCCTCTCATCAAATGAGCCAGTGTCAGAGGCCATGGATTCAGGGTAACTGTCAGGCAGTGGGGTATTAGGAATCTGCCCACCCATATGCATGCGAATGTGTTGCTGCAAAACAACAGCATTTGTGAACTTCTTCTGACAAATAGGACAAGAGTGCTGCACTCTTAGAGGAGGCATGGCTCTGTGGACACTATAGTGTGTCTTTAGATTGCCCTTGGTGGTAAATGCCCTTCCACAGATTTTACATTTAAAAGGCCGCTCCCCTGTGTGTGTACGATAGTGCATTTTTAGAGCACTTTGGCAACTCAGTACTCTGTGACAGATGACGCATTCATTAGGATCTGTCACTTTTCTATCAATGTTTTCCACAAGCTGCTGAAGTTTGGAAGTCTCTGACCCCTGGAGAGGATCCAAAATGCCACCAAAGGGGAATTTAGCCTTGAACTGCTCAGACATGAGAGGCATGAGTGGGTTGGTCATCATGGGTGGGCTATTGGATGTGGTGTATTCAGCAGTGCTATCAGAGGCAGAACTAACATTTGTCATTAAGCCTGAGGATTGGCTGCCCTCTTCATTTTTCCCATTTGAGGTAGGCAGAGTTGCACCTTCACCTTCTTCAGATGCCCCGTCACTTGTTGCAGTAGGTTCCGCAGCACCAATGTCACTCTTTGATGTAACAGAAGGGCTCATTATGGCTATTGAATGATCTTCTTTTTTAATGAAATGCGGGAGGCTTGGCATAGTTGGTGGAAGCAGCATGCCAACCGAGGAAGTTAGTGTCGGCAGCACAGGTTTGCTGTCAAGCCAGCTGGTGACAGGTTTCTCTGGGGGCATGGACATGCCATAAGGGATACCTGTGCTGGTTGGGATGTTGTCTAAATGTTCTGGAACTGGGTAGGGGTTCATCTGGATGTGGGGATATTTTTCCTTGTGACGCTGGAAATGTACCTTTAGGTTTCCACGAGTAGAAAACCTGTTTCCACAGATGTTGCATTTATATGGCCTCTCACCAGTATGAGAGCGCAAGTGGATCTGCAAGGCACTGTCACTTCCAAATACTTTGCCACAAAATCTACACTTATGTTTAAAGAACGACTCATCTGAGCTGCTCTTATGTTCAAAGGAAGTAACATTGGGCGGCTTGCCTTTGGCTTGCCTTGCCTGGGCCAAAGCTGCTAAAGAGTTGAGGTCCTCTACGGTGGTACCAACACTTGGAAGAGAACTTGAGAACATGGGGTTTCCAGGTGGGGGCTGAGGTAGAAGGGGATTCACGGCAGAGCTTAACAAATTACTTATGCCAAACGCTGGTGTGGAGGACTTCACTAATGGAGAGCTGCTGAGCTGAGAGTGCAGACTACTGATATGAGCAGGCCTCTTGTCCGAGGACTGGGGGCCGGTAGATGGGCCCAGTGTGCTCATGCTATGAGATTTCTCATTGCTGCAGGGGGTGGACTGAGGTAGCTGTGCCGCAGCAGCCAGTTGCTTCAGGCTGCTGATGTTGGCTGACTGACTGGCTAGGTTCTGGGCGAGGCCTGCAGCTGCAGCCAGCTGTTGGGAGAGATGGGAGCTGAGAGTGGTCAGAGGGCTGGCTGCTGCCCTTCCACTGCCTGCTGCAGAGGTGGGTGCTGCCTGCATCTCAGGGGACTGTGAGGCCAACAGCAGTATCTGGTGGCGAATCTGTTCAATTAGTTGAAGCTGGTGGATTTGTTGTTGCTGCAGAGCAAGGAGTTGCTCCATCAGGGCTGGCACTGCCACTCTTGGCCCCCCACTCCCACGACCTTCTTGAGAGAATTGAGCTACAGCCACTTTGGTGCTTTGCAAATTCTCAATTATGACATTACTATTGATCATAGAGAAATTTCCCAATTCAGCTAGGTTACTGAGCTGAGGTAGAGGGGCAGAAATAGGTGACGTGCCAAAAGCAGGACCAGATGCTCCCCTGCTGCCAGTGTGTACAGGGCTAGCACTCTCTGTGTGACAACCATCCTCCTCATGGCCACTGCTCATTCCTGAAACGTCCACATCCATAGATTCATCTTTGTCAAGAGCACTGGGCTCCCGAAGAGGGCTGGACTCAGTGTGGTCAGTGTTATTTACTGCGTCATTCATCTGGTCATCAGGATTATGGGGCGATCCAGGTGAAAATGTTCCAGCAGGAGAGGCAGGATTTTCATTAACAATCAGAACTAACTGATTTTTAGTGCAATTTTTCTGATGTTCTTCAAGATCGAATAGTTCAAAGAACTCAGCACAACATCTGTTGCAGACATGGGCATCCGAGTCCTTGAGGGGGGCTTCCTCTGAGCACAGTTCTGCATCCCCTGGGAAAAAAGGAAACAGAAAAGTTTTGATTAGAAACCTTTTGCATATGTAGTTTTATCTCCTTATCACTCATATTTGTTAATCACTTCCCTTTAGGTATTCACAAAGGAATAACTGGAATAGGAAATAAACTATGAACAAGTAATAATAAAAACACTGTAAAGAAAATGGCAGTGGCCTCTGCAAGATTCTGACAATGTACAGTACATTATCTCACATGTCTCGCGCTTGTTCCCGTTAGGGCTCGCAGGTGACTGGAGCCTATCCTGTGACTTTGGGCCTTAGGCGGGGGTATCGTCTAAACTAAAGGTAACAATTTTCTTCACAAAATCCATTCAAAATATAGAACAAAGTGGCGTGAGGACATTGACTCTTAATAGAATTTCATAAGACCATTGATTTCCAATAATTCCCTTCAAAGTCAACGTGTTCACTCTGCACAAAATCAAGCATTTGAAGGACTTATTAGACTTTCAATTTGCTGTCAACTCTGCTCATTTTCTGCCAGCTAGACATCTTTGACAGTTTATCTGTGTCACCAAACCAATTTGTATCCACTCCAGCTGCAATCACTGAGACATGAACAATCACGCTTGTAGCGCAGTAATGTTTCATAAAGATTAAATAACAATAAGCCATACATTTATTTTAATATGAAAAAAATCTATATATTTTTTCTACATTGACAACACTTTATTAAAAAAAAAACATTTCGTATAAAGGCACCCAAAAAACTTTATAGATAACAACTCCTGAAAAAATATTCAGCATTTGCAGAGAATAAATCATCATCTTTTAAAAAAATTACTTTTGGAAGGTTTCATCCATCTATTATAAAATGACGCTCCCCTTGGCTTCTCCTCATTCTTTGTCGCGCTCAAATTCCACTGTTTAACAAACAAGTTGATTTACAAATTGCATTTCTGTATGAATCCCTTTCTTTGTGGCTCCAGCCCCTCCACACTTTCATCAGGGCCAAGAATTCATTTGCAAATGAAAACCAGAGAAGTGCAGCCCTGCCCCACAGAGAGACAGGATGCCTTCCTATTGTTTGCGCAGCATGGGAGCGGCGGGCTTCGCCGGCACAGCCTGGCCCTGCTCATCTCCGAGTCGCCTCAAAGCAGATCCTGTTCAATTCAGGGATTATCTCCCTCAATGTTTCTCCACTCACAGACATCAGATAAGGCAAAGTTACCATGACAGTAAACCCCGGCCCTCACACCACCAAACCATGCACACACGGAAGAGTCAACTTTAATGATAACTTTCCACATCAGATCCCCCTTTCAGCTGCCCACCAACCAACCATTATAGAAACATTAACAAAAAAAAAGTTAGAAGGATTCAGATTGGGTGTTAAATAAATGCCTATTGTATTTCAGCAATTAAGATGAAAAAAACAATTTGGATTACATTTTTGTTTTTAAGTTAAAAATATAATTAAAATAAAACTCAGTTTTCTCAATTTGTGTTGAACATGCCTTATTTTTTTTAAGAGATGAAAAATAAGTACACAAATGTTTTGACAAAAACACTATAAGGTAATCTGTGTTTACAAAAAAAGGATAGAACAATTAAAAAAATGTATTAACATAAATTGTAATAAATAAAGCTAATCCATGTTGCTGTTGTTATAATTGAATATGTTTAGAATGATTAATTTTCCATATTTTCATCTTTAATTACCTTTTTATTTTGCTTTATAGTTGTTAAAAAGACAAAATTATATGCATGTAGAACTATATTTTTTTCAAATTATGCTGATTTAAATTAAATTAATAAACTGTAAATTTCAATTCGCCGCTACCAGAGATAAGAAGACAAATGCTACGAGCAAGCTTAATTCCCAAAGTAAAGTGGCTTATATCTGGATTAAAACAAAGCTAAGACGGCCTTCTATAAAGATGAAGTTGGCCATGCAAAGCAGTGCCGGGGACTGAAAGACATCAGCACACACAAAGAACAGAGAACAGATCCGGTAAAACAACATCTAAATATGAAGGAACATGAGGAAAGGCAGGTTGACTCAGAGAAAAAACACCAGTTTGAAAAGGTCCTACATTATTTTGTCGGAGGCCTCGGAGAGCTCCTTTACACTTGTAACTTCAGAGTTGCTGCTCAGCTCTAAGACTCGTTCTACTGGGGTCCGGTAAAGCCGCGGCCGTCTACACTCTGCAGTGGTGCCCTGGTGACATGCTTAAAGCTCAGAGGGAGGGTGAGTCCTGGGGCTACACCAAGGCCCATGTCGAATAAACACTGGCAAAATGACAAGTTAAAGCGCTGTGTTTGCAGAGGGGGTCAGTCTACAGGGGGCCACTGTGATAGGGTGAAAGGGGATGGCCACAGCATTGATAAGGGCCTGTCCACACGCACACACACTTAGGGAGAAGGCTCCGAACAGCAGGGTCAATGGTGACCCACAGGGAACACACTGGAGTCTGAACTCTGCTCACCTCCGCACACAGAGACACAAGCAAAGGTTAAAATAGCAACACAAACCAGCCTCAGTGGCTCTC
>NW_027316167.1:26497011-26684511 GCF_026437365.1 Eucyclogobius newberryi | reverse complement strand
GGTGCATTGATAGAGACACTGAGCTGTGATCATTATATCGTCCACTTGTTATGATCCAAATTCACTTGATTGTATCTGATTAAACGTGCGCGCTTGAGTTGCCTTAACTGGAAACACCATGGCATTGGATGACAACCAAGACTCCTCTTTTAGCTCCTTTGGTATTCTTGAAAAACACAATGTGCTTTCATATGACATTGACAAATGATATTTAGACGTGGCAAGAGATGCTTAGGTTGTTAGATATTTCACAGAATGGAGCCGGATTACATTCACACACATCCCTAAGGCTGGAGGTTACCAAAAAACCAAACATTGCAAACATCTTGAAGAAATTACTCACATTACTTTGACCACCAATGAAATTTGAGTTTGGGTGTTTTTTGGCAAAACAAAAATAGACTTTGAAGGAAATGTATTAACACGTTCTTAAAAGTATCGTCAGTTGGACATGCTGACTGCTGGATCCAGCACTCACCCCTTTTCTTCCTACCGTAAACACTCCACAAAGTTCTAACATATAAAGTGGTTTATTCTCTTTGACTCTGCGCACAAGATGTTTATCAACCGCCGCCAGACAGCTGTGCTGGTAGACCAACAGCTAACTGTGTCTAAGGCAGCCCCTTATTGCTATTGATAGTAAGCATCAGTGTCCCAGGCTGAAAAATGGGGCTGGTGGGGGAAAACGCAACCTATTGATCTGTAGCTTGTCACCGATTGGCCCAGAGCGAGCGAGCGGGAGGGAATAGACGACGCCAGACTTACTGTCACCTGGGAAAGATACCACAGGGGCGGGACTGGATTCAATAAACTGTACAGTGCAAAACTCTCAGACAGGTTACGCATACAGGCCATTAATAATTAATGTTACATATTCACAATGTTACAAAAAATATGAAAAAGCACCTCTACCAAACTACAAGTCCTATCCCGCAACGGGCAAGATAAAGTACCCGCTAAATACTCAAATCTGCAGTAGTAAATCCTCCTAACTGTGAGCCACAAATACCTTTACGTAGCAGCAGATAAAACTATATTATATTTACTAATCTCTCAGCAATGTCTTTCCGAGTTAAGATATTCACAGTTTGGCACTGCGATATTCAGAGCTAACCTGATAGCTACCTCATTTCACCCTCCTTCCTTCCTCCATAATCCTCCATATTCCCAATAAAAAATGGGCAGTAAACGTGACGTCTTTTCACTCTTAATTGCTCTTTAAAACCAGCACAAACACACATTAGACCGTGCTGAGGTTTTGGCGGTTCAAAAATCAGCAATCTGTCGGAAAGAATAGTGTTGCAGACGTGATGTGAGGTCTTCTCGTGTTCTCGACCACACAAGAGAGCTTTAAATGTACGTTAGCGTTTGTGTGTGCGTGACAAAGACAGTTCATTGCGTGGCTTGTTTTTGTAAAATGTGTTATTTAGAGATATCCTATAACCTCAAGTAAAGGATAGGGGATCAGAATTTCACAAAGGGGCAAGTTTGTCAGATTGACGGAGGAAATGAGTTGTTCTATGCTGTTGTGTGAAGAAAAGTGGGGTGAATCATGCCTGGAGCAGAGGGGCGAACGGGCGTGTGGCTTGTCAGTCTTTATTTAGCCCACTTGTACAAGTCGAGTCGGATTGAGGAAGTCACTGGAGTCATTGCTAGTGATGACTGGAGAAAAGGCTACCTCAGGGGTAAACTATCTGAACGTACTGCCACAGCTCCTGACAAATCTACCTGCAAGGACAATAGAGATGACAAGAGTAACAATGACCTTAGAAAAGTTTGCTTTGTTTTTGTCTTGACTTAAAAAAGAAAGAGGGAAAAGGTTACAAAAAGAGGTTAACTGGTGTATAGAGATACATTTACACACACGTTTGCACAACTACTTTGTTTGGTTCAGCCTTTATTTATAGAACAAGTCTAGTGAAAGTTTGAACCATCTACAACTAAAAACAAAAACTCTCTTAACTATCTACTGTGCCGTTGTCTTTCAAAGTGGGAGGTTTATTCTCATGTCCAGTAATCCCTCTACAGGTCGTGTTGACTCATCCCGTAGACAGCACACAAATGCTTTAAAAGAAGTTTTAAGGTTTTTATGACTTCCTTTCCCATTCAGTGGCCACCCCACTTTTCCACAGTGCCCTGGGTTTGCAGTGCTGTTATTATGTACTGGGCCCTCAAAACGCAGCTTTTGTCCAAATCACTGGGTCTCTCTCTCATGAGCCCTCGCTCCTTCCTTCATGTTTGTTCTTTAATATTCACAGTTGGAGCTTTGGCTCTCACATGTCGGCTCTTTTCCCAGTCCTCACTTCGCTAACAGCCAAGTGTGGCCCTGTGAGTGTAAACACCCAGAGAGGAGGGACATCTCCTGACAAACATCTCCATGAACGTGCCACCCTGCCCCATGTCATTCATTTTTTACCTAGCAGTGGACTTAAACTGTTAACACCAATGAGCGAGTGTCCAGACCCTACAGGCCTGCCAGCGGCTGCACGAGCTTCACTACGACTCTCACATCTGCTGTGCACACTCAGGCGGCACATTAGCATTCTCATCCAAGCAGTAACTGCTATTTGTCTGTGGAGCTTCAGCAAATGGCTCCAACCAATAAAATCACTGCTTAGGTATGTTACACTTGTTTTTCTGCCCCCAAAATAGACCGCAATATTAAGAGTTGTGCCAACACGATGATCAGATATTTTCAGAAAAGAGAGTTTGGATGTTTTAGTCTCTGTAGGATCACCATAGCAAATTACCTGCAGAGTTGCTCAAAAAAGTACAGTATATAAACTATAAAATGCGCAGGCTGAAATGTATTGGTGGTTACAATTGGCTAAAAGACCATGCTGATTAGAACATTCATACATATGAAAGATTTAAAACATATTTCATTCTAAAAAAAAAAGTTTTTTATTGTGGTCTATATAACTCTTGAGGTGTGAATCCATCTCTCCATCTCTACTAGACAAATGCCTCCACATACATTGTAGCTGGCAGTTAGAGAAGTCCTCGTTAAGACCAGGGCATCCTCTAGTGTTCCTTTGTTTAACCAGGTGTCTCTCTCACATACTTTTCACAAGGCTGATATGTGAAAAGACTTGCACCCACAGGAGAAAACTGTCGTTTCCGCGTGGCCCCAGTGTCTGCCAATGACAGCACAGTGCTAGCAAACAGCATGAATTAGCAGTGGAGCCTATACTTAAACAGAAGATGCCTCCATACATTGATAAGGCTGTGCGGTGCATGGCAGTCAGAGCCCTGCTGATGTTAACAGCACACTGCTATTATCGCAGGTGTGATCGCTCACCAGCCCACTGCCGCATTTACATCTTAATTACCACTCCAATCAATGGGCTTGCTCTTTGACTCCATTTGTGACATTCATGAAACCTAATTTAAGATGTAAGAATAGTATTGGTTTACCGGGAAAGCAACTTCTCCAAACACAAGTGGAAAAACTAACAGATAGAAACACAAACACACACATTGAGGCTAAATCCTGGGAAATGATTAAAATCGCAAACAGCTTCGAAAATGCTAAAGTGAATTGGTGAGATGTGCGAGGTATGACACAAAATGGATGGCTTGAGCCGGGTGATTTAAATGGCAAGTGATTGAACAACAAACTCGCATTAAGAGCGTATTGATGAGTTCAGTGTTTCATTTGGGATCGATAAGATGATTGGAAGAGGCTGAAGCCAATACGTGGCGCAGGCAGGGGGATGCTCGTCATGATGCAGAGACTGAGAAGAGAGTATTGAACTGCTCTAAGACCACAGAAAAAGGCAGGGTTTGCTGTTTTAAGCTTAGGTGAAAAGGCGTACAAAACAATTCAGAGAAGGACCTCCGGAATTGATTTCATAACCTCAGCTGTTTTTCTATGAAAGCTGGCGGACGAGAACATGAGATCAGATTTGGAAAATGCTTTTGAAGTACCTTGAGACCCCTAATTTATAAGATAAGATAAGATAATCCTTTATTGTCCACACGTGGGGAAATTTCATTGTTGCAATGCAGGTAGATACAGAGGAAAAGGACAGATAACATATAGGAAGTTTAAAAAACACTCTTAATAGAAGAACTCTTATAAACAAAAACTCTTATAAACAAAAACTCCTATAGACAAAATCTCTCATTTACTAATAAGGAATGGAGGGGGGGAAAAAATAAAGATGAAATAAAATAAAAAACAGCTGGCGTAAGACAAGATAATACTAATAATACTAATACTAATAATGATACAAATAATAGTAAAATAAACACTCTATTTTCATCAGTTATATGCAGTATAGCCTAAAGTAAAGCAGTTACACCCACCAGAGCAGGTATACTTCACTTGCATTCATCACTACTGTGTATAACTGTGTGTAACTGTGTATAACTGTGTAAAACTCACTTGTCAGTTTTCAGCACACTCATCTACAGTTTAAGAATAATTTAGTCTTCATATACAGTTCAGCGCTCATGGAGAGTGCTTTGTTTGTTCACACACCTTTTTTGCCAGGAAATAAGTAATAGACTGAGATGATCAAAACAACAGTGTGGTCATTAGGAAGGGCATCTGTTTTAATCTGGTGGCGTTCGAACCCCTGAAAGAAAGAGAGCAATATGACTTTAATTTTACGTGGTCAGGCGACATGTCAAAAGAATTAGTCCTATTTAAATGTAATTAAAAACAAGTACAATGACTTACCTGAAACCCTGCGTCCTGAATTCCTCTTATAATAACCGTCTATAACTCATCGCAGTGGGAAATATATAAATGATTGAGTTTAGAACTGACTTGCGGTGTGGTCTAGGTGCCCACGGAGCAGCAGAAGAGCACATGGCAGCAGTGTCATGCTCTCCTCCCACAGTGTGACAGATGATGCTAACAATGAACATTTCATCTTGGGCTGCACCGCGAGCTCGGCGCGACAGAGATGAAGTACACACTGCGAGATGAATTACTGCCCTGTGATTTATCATGACAGGCCAATAGGAAAAATACAAATGAACAATTAGCAAATTTCACCTTAATTAACTGCTCCCAGACAATGAATGCGCTTGTGGGACATGCTCTGAAACAGTGGGCTAATCTTCATGCACTTTGTAGAATATTATAGTGTTAATTAGGGTTAATTGAATAATGTCCTTTCACCCATTATGGATGTCAAAAGCAGAGCAGCTAATCTTAATATTGCTCAGTCTTTTTACAAGGAGGATCCTTAGCAGGTTTTGAATGGGTTTTCGGAAAAGCAATTCATTGATAAAAAATATCCTGCATAAATATGAATATTTTCCTTGAAAAATGCTGAAGTGAAATACAATAAACATATATAGATTAAATGCATACTAATCAGTTTTAAATTAAAAAAATCTACCTGAATATGTAAAGAGCACAACCTTTAGTTGGGCTGAATCAGTCACATGTGAAACACGTTGTTTCCCCACATGTCGTCTTATAAGTGATAATGTAATTTACTCAACAACAATCAGACCTCCACATGAAGCTTTCCACGCAAAGACAGAATCAAGAGCCACACGACTCAGTGACGTCGTCACAAATGCAGCAAAAAGCTAATTAGGACACATCATAATTCGATGTCAACAAATCTAATTGGAATCAGGGAAATAAAATCACTCCAAAAGCCTTGTAATAAAGAGTAGAGTTGAGCAGAACGTCTAATAAAGATGTTGAGATTTATTCTCTTTGACACTTAAACTGTATTATTATTATTTTTAAACTAAGCTTTTAAACATTCTGACATTCATCAGTTAGGAGGCTATTAAAGAGGTCATTATATTTATTTTAAATTAAATTTAAAATATGTGCATTCAGAATGAACCTGGGCTTTGAAGATAAGGCTAATGCAAATTCATATCTGGTTGACAGATGATGATACATACCATTTTATTGTATTGTAATGCATATCAGGTATAAATAAAATATAGTAAGGGAACTTTATCAGTCAATGTCTGTAGCACCTCAGAAAGCTAAATGAGCTTACCAATTTAATTTGAGTCCAGCACTAAAGTGTTTTATAATTTGGTTTGTGTAATTGCATGTGACGTACATGAGAATCTGTTCTCTTCGAAAGCCCTTGTTCTTTCTCATGTGATCATAAATACATTTTTAGTATAACTCTTCAAGAGAAAGAGTATGGCTGTGAAGATGAAGCAGGAAGAGCAAAACTATTTTAAAGAGTAAAAAAGCTGCAAGAACAAGCCTACAGAGTGTGAGAGTGGCACCAGGATAGTAATGCAGGGGGCTGAAGGTGGGGGCACCGGGATCGTGAGCAATTTCTCTTTGTTATCAAGTGAAATGACTCTGCAAATATGACAATAAATCACAGCGGAAATCAATCTGAGAGGCGGCGACTGTGAGCCACTGATAATGCATCAATCAATATTTAATGTTTAGACTTTAATTAATCCACAGGCGCGGAGCATTCTTTAAGTGACAAAAGGAGAGAAGGGAGCGGGGAAGGGAACGAGCGGGGAGTGCTTTTGCATAGAACAGCTCTTATATCAAACAGAGACACAGGGCCCATCAGTCGATTCCACACAGCTCCGCTCTGATGCTTTATTACCTTTCTCTTATTTACGGGAGGCCGCAGCCAGGGAGAATAAAGGCAGATCTAAGTGCAGGGTCAAAGATACAGCAGTAGGGAAATGAAGATTCAACTTGCTCTTTAAAAAGGAATCAAAGCCTATTACGGGAAATGTGATCGGAAGTTTGTGTTAACTTTACAAAGTGACACAGAGGATAAATGAGGTAAAGCATTTCAGTCAGAGTAGTGTTATGCATGCAAAACAAATACAGGTTGAATTTGTGTTTAGTGGGAGAACATTTGATCAAATAGATTAGTTTTTAATTAATTAATAATTTAATAATTTTAATAATTAATTAATAGATTAAATATGTCCAAAGAGTTGCTTCATGAAGGCAGAAATACTGGCAACTCTAAATATGCACGGGTTTGATGAAATTATATATGTACATAAACAAGGTTTGATAGAAATTCAGTAATAATGGCGTCTTCAGTTGAACTGCTTTTCAGGTGTCTGAATTACATGTGTCCCAGTGCAGAACAGTGGCCCAGGGACTTGTTGACAGTATTTATCCACTATTAAGAAATTGTGCACCTTAAAAACTCCCACTCAGCCGAACAATAGCCACGTTTTGTCTGGTTCTCTTTGAAGAAGACTGGGATGGTTCGAAAGTGTCTCCACTGTCATAGATGAACTGTACTGGTTTACTTAAGCGACCCAAAGGGCAACACAAGTTATACTAGATACCAAAGCAGGCCGGTTCGCTTTGGACTCCTGGAACGCTTTTGGATGAGAGAGAACGCAGATTCACGAGAAAAACAAACAGGAAAAAGCTGATATAATTGAAGAAGTTGTTTCTTGTCCTACATCACCTTTTTGTGTGAATAGCTCACATACAAAAGTATAATTCAGGTATGATGAAGGTTTTATATATTAAGAAAGCATTAGTTATGTTTGGGTGACGTCAACACCCAAACATAACGATGGAAACCGAGCTCCAAGACAAAAAGTGCCTATATTTGATTCCAACGTCATATATATAGGCCATTAAAGTTACAATACTCTTCTTCAACTTTTTAGCCACCTCAAAATGCTCCCTGCCAGTGATTTACCCATGCACTTGTAACAGCTTATAGTTATATGGGAGTGTGACTGGGAGGCTGTGAGAACATCTAGCCCCGCGTCTGTGCACCTCCCTGGCCCCGGCCCCGGCCCCTGTACCTGTATACCACTGACGCTCCGACTACATCAGAAAATCCCAGTGAGCAGATATGAAGAACTGGCAGCTCTGCGATCCATGCTTATCCCTCAGCCTCTGATCACACCGACACATCCCTCCGGTACTAATTACCCCATGTACTCCGCTGAGGAACTCTGGAGGAAATAACATGACATTTGGATACCTGCTGCAAGATCCTCTTCGATAATTGGAACGCAACAGAGAGGGAGGTCCGCGCGCTGTGTTTGGGCTGATAAAATGGCTTTAGAGAGCTCTGCCATGACCTGGAAACATGACCGCTGGGTAGAGCTGGGGCTAGAGGAACATTTGTAAGTTGTGGACAATTATTTGGGTAGTTTTCTAAGATGTGGATAAAAGGATTTGGGGCAAACTTACCCCTGATATTCTTGAGTGCACATTTTGTGTTTGATCCATTGTGCCATAGTCCACAGATTTACTTTTATCTTCAAAGAGGCTTCATCTGGCACTGGCTGGAATGTGCTTGTGTCAAAGAGCTGCAAAACTAATTCAGAAAAAAGTTTAGTGTAGGGTGTATATAAAACAAATTTAAGTCATTTTGCAGTATTTTCACATCTTTGTACGCGCATCATAAACAAGTCTCACTTGTTGTACTCCACTATAAAAATATTTTTTATATAATTAAATATTATATTATATTATAATATTATAATAATAATATTATAAAAAATATTTAAAAAAAATATTTATCATATTATTATATTTTCAATTTTTCTAGCAGTTGTTGCCTTCTAGTGCATTATTTGCTGTTTCCAAGCTTGTAAAGAACACTTTGAAAGAAATGCATGTAAATATTTTAAAAAACATAATGAATATAGTGATAAGAAAGACACAAACAGCTTCTGGTTGCACAACTTTGCCCATTGTTGAACAGTGACAGTTCAAACTCTTGTAATATTGTGTTATGAAATACAGTAGGCCCTGACTCTCTTACCACAGATAATGTTCTTGTGGTGTTGAAAGATAAAAAAATCCCCACATACGGTCGCTATTGATAGGAGCATGCTTCTGTTCAGTATTTAACTGACTTTTATGACAGTTGTTAAGTCATTTCCTGCCGCAGTGGTTTATGTCTTTGCAATAACCTCCATGATTGATGAAATAACACATTATAATACTTCCTCCCCATGTTTATGATGTGCACTTCTTTGTTTGCATGCCCATTTATACAGATACAATTATGCAGAATCACCATTCGTTATGGTGAGACATTTGCCATTAGTCTTGTAACATTAATTCACAGGAGGTTTATAAGTTTGTGCACAATAGTTATTCTTTGCACAATCTGATCAAAACGTCAGATTAAGGCATGTCTCCTACAAATCAAATGACGAGGAATAAAAAAAGAGCCACAAACATTTATCACAGACAATACGTGGTCTGTCCCAAAACAAAGTCACATGAAACATGTCGGCAGGCTGTCACACACAAGTTAAAATGTACTTTATTTTGTGTCTCCTCCTCACAATGACTTGTTGTATGCGCACGGGGAGACAGTTGCCAACTCTACATATCTCATTGGTCACAGTCATTAAAAAGCAAGGGCCATTGCGACTCCCTTGTGTGCGCATGTGGGCAAGGGAAGAGCCACTGGGTGATTTGTGTACACTCGGCTGTGTGAAACATAAAGTCAGTAATAGAATAATCCGCAGTGTGACATGTTCTAAGCCGGGGTCATCATTTCTGAAGAGGAGCATGACAGCTCTATCACACATGGACTAATACCTCCAGACGTATGTGAACAAGTGGGACTACTGTATCATCAGATCCCGCCTGCTCCTGTCTGACATGTCCACAGTCAGGACAAGAAGAGGTTAACAATGGTCCAGTCATCTCCTGTCACTGGGAACCGACAAATCATCACTATGGACTGTTCTATGGGGGAAAAAAAACATATATTTGATTTGGTCGTTGCTCGTATACATGTTGCCGAATTGGACCATTAACTACCGTAACAATATAGTTATTATATTGTTATATATTTTTGCCATTATATGTGTCACGTTGTCTCGATTCTTGTACCAAGCCACATAAAGAAATACATTTTACTTCTGTTGTTTTCAGGCATTATGTTTTATCTGACATTTCACCTGAATCATAGGATATTTCTGATACTTGACAGCTTTAGCGCAGAGACTGAGTAAAAGTATAGATTAAAACATGAAAAATAATATTATTAAGTGTACCGTACAAAAAAGTGCCCCGTGTTTATAGTACATATATACGTTTTTCTGGGTATATTAATTAAACCATAAAATATGTAGATCATCATTTTACATTTTGTTCACTGTACAATGTATTATTGTGATAAAACGGCTTAATAATAGAAACAGAAATTCTAGTCAAAACTGCATCTTCATAGTGGCATTTCACTGTAGCAAGGAGTGGACTTTCATTTGCATGTTTTTATTGTTGAAACACAATTTTTGAACATTTTCTAACCTTACATGTATGATCCAGAGTTTAGATGTTTGGAAATGGGTGGGGATTGGGCGCTGGTTAAAACTGACACTTTTCTGAGCCTTGAAATACAAGATTACACTTGATTAGACTGAAATACAACTGTGAGTAAATTAAAGACGAGGAAGCACTTTTACATGTTGAAGCTCATAAAAGTACATAAAAATAAATAAAAAAACAACAACAACAACAACAACAACACAATCATGCACATCATATGTATGTTATTTAGTATTAAAGTATACTGTAAACAACTGTAAATAACTAATTTTGAGCAAATTAATGCATGTTCATTGGGATGTTCCATAGGCAGAAAAGAGATGCTCCTCACTGTCCATTCAGTTCCCGCTCATGTACATATCCTGTTGAGTCCATCCCTCTAATTCCACTAAAGACTCATTTACCACAGGTGACTATCCCGGGCTCACAAGGCAAATGTTAACTAGCTGACATGGGGCTTGACAAACAGGATTTAATGTGCGGCTCCCAGAAAGCTTGTCCTGCCCCAATTTCTCAGAGAAATGTCCCCGGTCGGCCTCTCTTTCCATTTATGCCTCATAAAAACAACAGGACACGGGCAGGGTGCTGGGGGTGAAGGCAAACAGGTGAGGGACGCTGCCTCTGCAAAACTTTCCAGTCCAACCTGTGTCTGGGCGCTGATCTCATACATTTTACTATCCCTTGATTAATCTCTTTGTCAATGGGGGGAGTCTAAATGTGTTCCTGTGGATTTAAAATACAACCAAGCAGTGTACAAGCTGATTGCATTTAAAGTCATGTTCTTGGTAACACAGAACTCTGAGTAGGTCAAATAACTTGAGAAAAACTTTCTTGTTGTGTGTCCTTAGTGTGGTTTATTTGGCTCATGTTTGTCCTTTTATAATGTATGAAAAAGCAACATTGTTTGGTACCATTTAATCCGCACCCCACGGAAAACAAAGACATTAAGACTAATACCACAAATATGTTGTTGTCCCGGAGAAAATGTGGATTTATTTGCCGACGTCTATAAACAGATGGAAATGTCATGGAGAGATTTAATCTGACTGCGGCTCATGCTTTGATTGGACCTCAGATTAAGACGACAGCCTTGAATTTTCAATAATTATTCTCCAGTTGAATTAAATGTATCCTCTTAACACGAAAAACATACGCTGGCCGAACATCTGCACGACCACTGTTTTTTATCCCCAAAAATGATTAAAACCAAAGGACAAGCTTTTGAATGCGTGAAGCATGTACACAAGCCACTATTAAAACAGTTGTTCCGAACACAATGTCATTTTCCCACTTATTTGAACCAGATGAGTTCTGAGAGACACTATAATTCTATTTTGCAATCATTAGGGCCGTTCAGCTGATCAAATTTCTCCCCAAAAAGGCAGTTCCTTTCCGTTTCTCCCAGCTGTCAATTGGACAATAGCCTGGAAACCTATCTGCCAGCTCCGCCTTGTCTCACTGTTCAATATCAAACATTTATTGTAGTCTTGCTTTTTGTTTCAGAGACAAGACCCTCCTCCCAGCTTGTTTGCTAATTGATGGTAGTGGCGATCACATTCATTGCCGGAGCCTTTCATTTTGTAGGTGTGTATCCCCCCCATTTTCCTGTTGTAAAACCCCAGCCCATTGTTCTATTTTATCTGTGACTATTTTAATAAATCTTAAGACCTAATCTCCCTTTTGCCCCCAGCCAAACACTATTGAAGATGAATCTATGAAAGCACCACTTGCTACAACAATGGCCACTTTGGTGACAATCTGTGACAAGTGTTGACAAGGGAAGAATCGGCTTTGCTGGACACAGGGTCATGCTTAAATCTACCTGACCCCTCCTCCAGCAAGGCATTGGAGGAGGGTTGCATTGTGCCTTCAGATTGTATCAGGGCAACAGCAAAATGTCGTATAATGCTGAGGATAATGCAGTAATTCTGTGGTGACAGGAAGGAGAAGCATTCGTGTCCATGGTTTAATAAAGTGCTAAAAAGAAGCCGCGCGAATTGAAGGGAAAGATTAAAAAAGCATATGTTTTAGCAGTCATTAAGAGAGACTGAGCCCGCAGCCCACTTGATTTACACGAGGCAGTAAGCCCTCGCTGGGTGTAAATAATGTATTAATTTTTAAAAGGGATTTATTTGCCCTCTTCATTCTGTTATTAAAATCACATCTCCATCTGGCCCACTGTGAATTAGGACACAGAGTTCAGAATGTTGTCTTATCCAAGCACAAGCTTAATATGAGGGCTTCCAACAAGTGGTTTATTAACCCTGAACGGCAAAGTGTCATTCTATGCACTGCAAGTGTTCATGAGATAGCAATTACAAGGCACAGATGAAAAAATACAATTTAAAAAACAGAACATTTATTGTCCTTGTTTAATAGAGAAATTGTGTCCTGAAATTAAAATTGGCTTGCATCTTATTCATCAAAAGACACTTATTATTCCTTATTCTATATATCTTTGCTCAACCTGCATCAACTTTGTTAGATTTAAGATGGATTTAATCTGGATTTCCTTATTCATTCAAAAACACTACTAATTTTGGCTTAGAAATTTCATCACAAATTCTAATTAACTAACTAATCTTAACTACATTTTTATTCACACTAGACTAATAATGTTAATGTTACTTTTTGATTGTAATCATTTTTTGAACAGCTTTCATAAAAGGTCAGATTTTGAAGAGATTCTTCAAAATTTTCACCACATGAACTTTTACATTTTTTAAATGGTCAAGGTTTGTAAGGTTTAGCCTAGCCGCGCTACGTGCCTGTGCTAGTTCTACTCTAGACGCCTTTGCACTGATTGGTTAGGGTTGATCACATGGTGCACGTTTCTGTGGTCACACAGTGGGCGGCGCTAACTTGTACTGAGGAAGTAATGCAGAAGAAAAAAAAATTGGCCTCATGCACTGAAGATCACAGGCCATTGAAACCAATACAATCCCTCTGTCATTCACCTTCATGCTCTTATTATACTTCTGTGTGCCTCACTAGGTAAAGAACGAGGTGCACTATGTAACCCACCACCTGATGTTATTACTTTACCTGGAATGTTACTTGGCATGGAATTTAACTTATCTATCTCCATAGCCAAGAGACAAGCAGGTTTAGCCAAGAGACAAGCAGGTTTTTCCACTAGGCAAGTCACAGATCAGACCTGTGGAGAGTGACACCGCTCAGCAAGAAAATAACTGCAATTAAATAATTGCAAGATATATGTTTATTTCCATAGCATTTCCATGGAGACAAGCTGGTGGTTGAGCCCTTCATCAGAAAAGTTACACCTTAAACAAAAACAAAACCCTGATGGACTCTTACATTGCACCCACTATAGAGATACTTAAAGGTTCTTCCCAGAGGCCAACATGTCATGACAATGATAAATGTCCCTCCCGATGAATCTGCCTCGAACATAGAAGCTTCTTAATTCAGGATCTACTATGTGAACATTCAGGAACAACAGTGTCCCGTTTGTCCATCGCTCACATGGCTCCGGCCCAATCATTCAGCCTCATATATATAATTCATGAAGCTCCTCTGGCTGTGAGCTCACGCCACTGCCAACCCGTATAAAGGAGTTCAGGGGTGTAAAGCTGTCCAGTGCCAATACCGCATCATGCTCAGAATCGCAATGGCCTGGTCCGGTTCACATCCATCACCATGTGCGAGGCGAGACCTGCCACCGTAATACCCAAATGTTATGAAAACTTTGGACTTACTGTGGCCATAAATTCAGTCCCCAATCACCATGTGGGGAAAAAGCATGGGCGGATGTAGCTTCAGAGTCATTTTACACTTAAAGAGGAAGCGTGGATGGGCATTTGGCTATAAAGCGATCAAACGTAAAGAATGACAAATAATTTAAATGTAAAACAGTTGAGGTGTAGTCTGAAGAGTAAACAAACATGGATTCATTGAAAAAATAGATAAACTAAACATAGAAAAACATTTGAATCTAGTCCTAAAGGACACATATTATGCATGAATTGTGTTGTCGTGTCAACATGCTCTTGAGCACCTTTGCTCTGGCATCTGATCTTTCTCATGTAAAATAATGTATGTATTTAAAACTATACATGACCTTCGAATAATCAAGCATTCTTTCCTCAGGATTGGTGTTAGCATGCCAGCTACTGACAGCAAAGGGAATTGCCACGCAAAATAAAAAATAAAACTAGCCATTAAGCAATGTGCCCTCTCATGTTAATGCAAGCAGTTGAAATCAATGTGATTTGAGGCAGAAATGTTCAGAACAAATCTTGTAATGATTTACAACAGCACCGGAGATCTCCGGAGTGAAACCTATGATGTCACTATGATGAAACCAAATGTTTTGTGAAGCTCAGAGAAAGAACAGAGAAGACAACCTCGTAAATAGGATTAATGAAACAAGTATGAATTAAGCTGAATATACAATTGTTTTTCATCTGGGAACAAAGCTGTAACATGGATAAAAGCTCAAAAAAGCTAATTTTCCATAGTACTGTATGTGTTCTTTAAATTGTCAGCAACATGTCTAAACATTATTATTATCAAGCATTACTATTGTATACATTTTAACAGTATATTATTCTACTATAGTATTGGCTTTGTTGTAAGCTACATCTTAACATCTTGTGTTTTGAATTGCAGTTGTAAAATTGGAGACTGTTTTTGGTGTCTGGGAAACAGGGGGGCGGAGCCTAATGAGCAATACCTCTTGTTTCCCGCAACAGGTAATGGTACAAAACAGCCTAAAGGCGAAGACAGTCAAGGGCTGTCATCTGAAAGAAGAGACAGGGGACTTAGTAATCCACTGGGCTTTGCAAAAATGATCTTTATGAATGAAAGGAGACAAGCAGAGAAGCGCATGTATTATTCATAGGCTGGGTCAGACCAACCTGGACGTGGGAGTGCTCACATCTGCCGTTAAACATAAGCAGGCTGTGGTGTGACATGTTAGCAGCCCTGTCCTCCTCAGATCTTTGGCCTACAGTGATTCACTTCAAACGCTTGGCTTGTTGCACCTCTTGATATTGCTCCATTCTCTCCCAGATTCAGCTGTGCGTCCGATAACCACCACGCCTTGACCCAATCATTCCTTTAGAGTTGCATTCTTGCTGATCGGAGATGCTTTCTGGTCTAATGAAAATATGGTAGTTTAATCTGAAACCATCAAACAAATGGAATATGATATTTTAGAATCAGATAATGGCTACTTCCACATTCTGGTTAAACATGAAAACAGTCAAGTCATGTTGACATACAGTTTAAATGAGAAGGACAGAGAAATAGTTTATTTCAGCTGATTTACATGGACACCATACAGCAGAGTAAATAGAAAAAAACAACAAGATTCTATTCAACAAAACAAACATTAGCTACAGCTATTTTGTGACTTTGCATTTAATAATTCAGGTTTGATTTAAAAAAGTTGAAGCCAAAAGACTTATAGATCCTGCGCAATGACAAAAAGTACAATTTAGTTCTGCAAATACCAAACGGAGAACTTTTCATTTGACTATAAAAAAGGATTTTGGTTACTTCAATATTCAACATGACTCTTTTTGGTTAAATGAAGAACTGCCATTTTCAAGCCCCACAAATAATTAAACTTAACACAAGTCACAATGAAGATGTAGCTTATGCAAAACACCGTGCTTCATTTTTACGCTTGCTTTACCTTTGCGACTGCCACCTCTCTGTGTCTCCCTGTCACTTTCTGTGCTCACTCTACTGCACTGTATTTATGAACATCTCCGGGCTTGCGTGCTCGCTAATAATGAGATTTGATCCCCCATGCTGGATGATCCTCACCTGATATCCCACGCCAGGCACTTTCTTAAGCTGGTTAACCTTAAGTCTTAGCCGGTAAGGACAGTGCACTTAATTTTTCCCCTTCGAAATCACCTACTGTCAACCCTGGCTTTTAAACGTGTTCAACGTGTCCATCAAACTAAGCCTGCGTATTCTCTCACTGGATGCATTATCTCTATGGAATTATACAATGGCAAAAGTGGGGGGGGGGGAAATGACTTAATAATTTAGTGTCAAGTCGTCCATAAAGCGGTACAGACAGGTGCACAGAGCTCTCCAGGAACTACAGAGGGTGCAGTGCGGGGCGAGGCTGCTGAAACACAGGCAGTGTAATTGATGGGACATCTGCTGGGCTGCCAGGTGTCTGTTACTTCACTCCTCTCATGAGAATAAGCAGATGACTTCACCTCAAGATGCCACGCTGTTTATGGCAACACTACAGAGCCTGAATGCAGACGGGATTCAAATACACTGCATGTTATTTGTTCCGCAGGGAATTAAAGATGGGGCAAAAAATGTGCTACTATGGTGGTTTATGAGGTGAGGCTTTTGGCGGTTCCTGAAATGAAAGAAGACCATGTGTGCGTTTTCTTCTTCGATATAGTTCTAATCTACGAAGGCCGTGGGTCATTATGTATTTTGGACATCTCAAATTGCAACATAGATCTAGAAACCGTCATGTTATGTTGCCTTTGGAGCGTTGCGGTTGACGATGGTGAACAGAGGAATATTTTTCATTTGTTTAAAAATGGATGCTACGTATATCACCATTTAAGAAAAAAAGTAATTGGAGAATAACGATAGCTCAAATATGCATAATTCACACTTAATACAACTTTGAGCGGATTAATGACAAGAGAGAATACATGTAATACTGTTAAAAGCTACTAAAATTCAATTGTAAAGTAAAATATGCAGTACAAATATGTGCGGGTATAGAAAGAGACATAATATATGACTGGTGGATTAGCTCGGTTTGTTGATGATTTGATAATGGCAATAGCAACTGCAGTCATACAATTGATACAGTCCACTAGTACACGACATACCGTATTTTCCGGACTATAAGGCGCACCTTTTTCATAGTTTTGACCGGGGTGCGACTTATACTTACATTTATACTTATATATTTATACTCCGGAGCAACTTATATGTGATATTATTTGTTATTTTCACACTTACAACCGCATTTCATACTCCAGTGCAACTTATATATGTTTTTTTCTTCTCTATTATGCATTTTTTGCCTGGTGCGATTTATACTTTGGAAAATATGGTATATTGATCTGCAAATCATCATAATAAATAGAGATAAAGATGAACAAGATTATTTTTTGTTTATTCAACCACCCATTCCCACACACACTTATACATCAGTGAACTCAAACTCTGGGTGTGAGGTGGGTTAAGTGTCTTTCCCAAGGACATAACTACAGCATTTACCTGAGGGAGCTGGGATCTGACCAACTGAGCTACTGTCATCCCCTAATATACAATAATAATAGTATATAACATAGCTTTTCCCCAGCCTCGGTCTTATGTATTACCAGAAGAATTCATACCACATCAAAGAGTGTATGGTCTCTTCTGACGGTTGACAGATTTGACACCCCATCCAGTGATCAATGAGCTCAAATCTCTTGTCCGGACAAACAGCTTTTAATGCCCTCATCATGACCTCACAGGAAAGGAATCAACGAGATCGGCACCACGACGTTTGTCTGCAGATGAGGAAGAACACATTATTTTACAAATACAGCTGGCAGGTAACTTTAAAAGGGTCATTAGATTGTTGCTGTAATTGTTGAAAGATAAGAGAACAGAGAAGAAAGAAACATGCAGTGGAGCCAGGAGAGGGGAAGGGCATACTTCAAAGCGGCATCAAATTTAGTTTAATTTCAATTGATTTTCCTCCCACAATCTCAAAATCACAGATGCTTTATGTTCTTCGGTAAAAATAGAAAATAAAATGTAGATAGGGAAGGACTTATGTAGACAAAGCATCCCTTTGATTGCTACCTGGGGGCTATACTGAGCAATGACTAACAGTAAGGTTTAGAGAAGCTGATTACGGGCAGAGAGGAGACAGAGCATTCTGTAAATACAGTATGTGTATTTGTATCTGATCCTCTACTACCTTTCCCTCTTTGTCTTGAATACACTGTATGTGTGCATTGGGTGAAAGCATTTTACACCTCCTAATTTTATCTGCAAACTACAACCATTCTCCACATCTACCACTTGTCTGACCAGCATTCCTACATTCTGTTTGAATGCAGAAAGGTTGTATGGTCCAACCACAGGCACTAAATTGTAGCCCAAGGCTCTCAAAAACTGAGAACAAAATATATGACTCCATCTACCTCTTTGCGTTGTCTCTAAATCCTCTGTTCCTATCATTCTTTTTATAGTTAATAGTTTGTTTAGACACGTTTAGACACGCAAACATGTGTTTCTCAGATTTTTAATCCACCTGCCAATCACTGACCATTTGAATATATATATTAAATACATACTGTTTTGGGGAAACAGGATACAATTCCAGACCAAAATGTCTCTGTAAAGTCTTGTAAAGCTTGGGTTTCTGTTGAACTTTCCGTTCACCATCTTGGTGCTTGGTCGTCAATCTGCTCGGGTCTATGCACCAACATTTAGCCATTCAAAAACATGATGTACCTTCCTCATTTGTCAATTTATTAGAATCCAGAGCAACCAATGGCTGATAGCGCTGTCAATACTTTCCAGACACTATGGAAAATTCCAGGTAAAGAAATAACCTTTCCACGGAGACAAGCACCATACAAGTAATATAGTGCTCCTTTAAAGAAATTAAATCCTGTCTGTAATTTTGCAATGTTGTTCTTGTCATAAATATTGCAATAGGTTGTGCACTGGTGGTCAGTGTGACGTCGAGACAAGCAGATGAAAAGAGGAAGAGGTAAACCCTTCATTTCCAGTTTTCTCACAGCTCCAGACGCTCCCTACTTTTGTTGATTTATGGCCGCTCTCGACACAACCACATCTGAGAAAGGAATAATTAGAAGGCTTTAAAACGCCGGTGTAATGAAATTTGCCGGCCCACAGTTGTGTTTTTGGAAGTAGCAAGGTAATATTGTAAGTTAATGCTAGAGAGGTTAATAATGTGTAAATTTTGTCTATTTTGTTCATGGAATTACCTTTAAAAGATTGTTTTATACGGTCTGACTTCTTGTCGATAATTAAATACATCCCGTCTGCAAGGCATCAATTACCAAGCAGTGCAACTCCACAAACTGAGTGTAAGGGGGTAAGGAGGAGGTGTCTGGCTGCTTGGCTGCAGTCCTGGTTTGTGGATGTGGGGTTCCAGGCCTATAGAGAGTCTTTGCCCCAGACCAGAGCACTGCTGCAGGGCCTGGCAGAAGGGAAAGCCCTGGCCTGAATGAACAAACAGCTGCACTCTCTGGATCCAAGAACACGCTGCACCTTTTTTCTAAACAATTCCCGTAAACTTAAATAAAAATGAGATTCCAAAGTGTGGAGCAGCAGGTGGTACTTAACCTATCAGTTTTATTTGGTCAAATGACTTAACCTTCCTCCCGGTTAAAATGACAATAACAGACGTCTTGCTGCAAAATAAACAAGGAAAAACAAAGGAATTACAGCTATCACCCCCAAATTACTATCATTCAGTATATACCATCAGCCTGCAAGCCATTTATATTCATCATTTGTGCTGGGCTGGTTGTTGTCATAACTCTTCACAGCTAGTTCAACTACATACATCAAAGATTCTTTCTTTTTCCAACATAAAATTCAACTCAAGTTGTCCAAAAACAACATAAACACATTTCACACACATTGACGGACATGCCAATTGACCTTCGAAGTTAGCCGCACAGAAGCAGGAATGGTCGCTATGCAAACCAGGCAGCTTTAATGGTTTCTTTCCTTTATTTACTGGTCCTGAGGCATGCATCATTTACTCCAAAGCTGTGGGGTTTTGTCTACCTGTCACCTGACCCCTCCACCACAGTTTGGAATGGGGCACGGGGCTCAGGTGGCGGAGAAAGAGGGACAGAGAGGCCATCACTCACTCCCTATGGTTGTACATCACACACAATGGAAAGAAACTCCACTCAGGAAGAGCCTCAAGAATACAGTTGTTGCACTGGAATCAACGTGTAAAGAAGAAAAGTAAACTGTATTTTCTTATAGCGCGCTTTAAAGCTAAGGTACCCAACTTCATTCTAGAACATGTTTTTTACCCTATAGATTATATTGAAAAAGCAGCACTTTGTGACAAATTCAGACTGCTGCCATGTCATAAATCCAGAACAAAGAGCCTAATACATTACTAAAATCCAGTATGAGCATGTTTACTTTACTCTAAATAATGTTGTCAAGAGTAGATGATGATCAATCGAGTGTAAGGTCAGGCGCTCTTTAGGACCACACTGAGAAAAAACACTGGAAGATCCACCAAATAGAAAATACAGGTCACCCCGACATTAAGGGCCATATTTTGCCCCCGTAGTAAGCGTTACTGTGAGCCTTTTCCAGGGGGCGGGGCCACGGCGCTCCCTTGCTGACCTTAGCGCGGGCTTGAAGAGGCTGGACTTGCCCGCTGGAGGCTGGAGTGGGATGATGCCAGTCCATATGTGGTGATAGGGTTTGAACCAATGACTGATAACTGTGGCATTCAAAAGCATCTCCAGTGTGGGAGATGTTTGTCATGGCCTCATATCCAGGCAATGAAAGTGCAAAATAACATTGTTTTATTTCCCGTTTTGAATGTATTCCCAAAACTTTAAATACAGCCCCGGGTTGTTTCTTAATGGTTCTTGACACATCAGATGGGCAGAAGTTTGTTAGCAGGGCTGTCCTTCAATAGGCTCTGATTGGCTAAACCAATCTAAACTACAATTACACATAAAGCACTTTCTTATTCTCAAAACTGTTAATGTTGAAAGTCTTTTTTGAGTGATGAGACAAGCGACAGCGCTATGACATGGTTTGTGAAACTTTCTTTTATATTTTTTTAAGGGTGCCACAACTTTAGGATAAGGACTGATAGTACAAATTAGGCTTGTTAGTCATTTTGTTTAGAGATTTGGACAGAGATCAATATGATGCATTTTTTGTTTTTGTTAATCCCATATGCTAAAAAGCTATTTGTAGATTATTTTCCAATAAAGGTCCATGTAATGAACAAGGTGATGATGAATGTGTATTTTGGGAGGTAGAAGTAGGCGGTAAATAGGGACTCTAAATTATTGAATATAAACACTAGTAGTGAGGGGGTAGTCTCTTAAAAACAAATGACAAGGAAGTACAATCTTACAACAGCTCATTAGAGTCAGATCCCTATACATGTTGTAACTTGTGTGAAAACCATTTAAAGATTCCCTTGGTAAGAGCTAGGTGTGTTTTAATATTTGGACTGACAAGACATGTCTCAAGTCTACTCCACACAACAGTGCAACACTTCATCGGACATGTGTGGAGGCTTTCTGTGGATGCAGCCAGCCTTCCCCTGCTCACTTTCTAATCTGGAAAGGGGAGGGTTAAGGGGCGGCTGGCCAAGAGCGATGAAGAATCTTACTAGGATGTAATCCCGTCCAAGTGGCACTGGCTCTTTCTTCTCTCTTGTTAAGGCTTCTTTGTGCCGCTGCAGAGCTGGGGGCCCGGAAAGGAGCAGAGGATGTGCATTGGATGTGGCAGTGAGGGCCCCTGGGAGAGCTGTGGGTGCAGGCTGATGAAATGTGCAATGCAAAAAGTATGGTTTATTCAAGCAACAGATGACATTCTTCCCCAATAAGGGTGCATATGAGTTTTTACAAGGTTGATAACACAGCTGAAGCACCCAGGCACATGTATAACGTCTAATTACAAAGACTGAGCATGATTTATAGTGATGGATGGTTCAAATCTTATCATAGACCAACTTATTTACGTATGAATTACAATTTGTTACTTTATTAAATGTCACAATGCACATGTTCTACCTGATTTAACATGAAGTTGGTTGATTACTTATATTTGGCTAAACAGATTTAGTAAATGCTCTTAGCTCCATAACAATATGACCTAGCAAGCAAGCTGAGCTATATTATAATTAATATGAATATAGTGTTCATTGCAAATGTTCATTGTTTAGGACAAAAACTTCATTCACTAAACTCACTAAACGTTTGAATGTCTTTGGATGTTATCCCACCTTCTGGTAAATATAACCCACACTTAAGCAGGTAGACCAGGGGTATCAAACTCATTTCACTCTCAGGCTGGATTGTGGACCGAACATAACGCAAAAAATAAAACAATAAGAACTATAAGAAATACATAGCTTTATATAGCCTTGTAATAGTTATATGTGGACACTGTTGCACAAATCTGCAGTAGGTGAAAGACTGAGTCCATATTCATGCATCAGCATCAGGAAACAAATTTATGACAATTTTTGACAATTCTCTTTTAAAAGCTGAAGCTAAATTAACTGAAAAGGAGTTTTAAGGACTTAATACAGCAAGAATGTACAGGCGCAAGCCATATAAAGGTTTTTTGTAAATGTCATTTTTTACTTGTGGGTTTGGAGTACAAACTGACCCAGATGCTCCCCAGAATGATTGATTTGACTAGAAATATAGTGTTTTATTTTTATGTACATCATATTAAGCAGCTTGAAAGTTCCTTTTTGTGAAATAGTGGACAAAATGGAATATCCAACAAGTAAAGTCCAACATTTGTTAGATATACTTGTTGGATATGTTCGGCAGGCCGGATGAAAACTTCTGGGGGGCCGGGTGCGGCCCGTTTGAGGCCCGTTTGACACCCGTTTGACACCCCTGATGTAGAATCTACACAGAGAAATTGTGTGACGTTTGATCTCCTCTTGAATATGATTAGACCATTACATACTTCTTCACTGCAGGTGAATTATGTTGCTTGGTACTATGAAGGCTGCTAGTGCATATGATCGACATTAACACAACATGGGCTTGTCATCTGGAAATCATCTCAAAAGCTGGTGATGTATGACAAACGACTATGTGTCCCATCAAAATAAACAAACTAGAAACTAAATCCATGCGTTCTTTCCCTTTTTCCCGGTGCACATCTGTCTCCTCAGACACAATGTGGAATGAAGGACCACATGCACAGCTCCTTAAAAATGAATGGCTTATGTATCCATACCGATACATGTGTGTAAATCTTTTTTACTGAGGCCTGTTTGTATGACAGCGGTGTCAGTGGGCCATCTGTGCCTCCGCTGCGTGATGTCTCTGTTCTTCTGAAGTGTGGCTGTCTAGATAGAATGACAGTAAAAGGGTGGGGACAGGGGCTCGGCATGGAGCGTGGCTGTTTGCATTGTTTGTAAAAATAAACCATCTGGACAAAGGTATTTGAGTAGAATTTATATTAAACAGCTGCATAAGCAAGCTTCTGTATGTGGAGCGCTGATGCAACCAGACCACACCACAAGCCCAACTGGGATCATCAGCACCAATCAGGAAGTCCCGGAACTCAGGAGAAAGACTGATCCACAGCCAACAAAGCACAGAGATGACATATGTAGTATATATAGGGATCAAATAAAATATTACAAAAGGTAAAAAGAGGAGAAGAATTTGCCAATAGTTATATATAGGCTTAATCATAAAAGCAGTCAGTAGTTTTCCTGTTGTTAAGCCAGTAACTACTGCATTCTGTTTACTATTTTCACTGCATAGGACAAGATATAAATAAAGAGTTCAGCTAAACAAGGAATATTCAATTTTAGTTTGGTTCACTTAGTGGTCATCAGAGGAGCTTATAGGTGTGTGTCAGAGCACGGATTTAAAAGTGACACAGTGGTCAAGAGGCTGGCACATCACAAGGAGCAGATGTGAAGGGCCAAGAAGCCTGCATCATGCAACTGACCATCTGGCCAAACTAAATATTGCCTCAGTGCACCCCCATTCTATTTGCCTTTGGCGCAATTGTATTGTCCACGGTCACACATAGGTAGACTCCAATCAGTGTCTGGCGGGAGGGGGATTTATGGAGGTGCCATCAGGGTGATTAGTTCCACTGGTAAACAATAGCCTGCCCTTGTTGTGTTTGACTCTGCGGCGCTATACAGCAGGCACGCAGCAGAACAGCCCTCTGACCACTCAATGGTGTCTGACGGTCTCTCTGCTTAAGTAACATCAAACAAACTGCTCACAAAAAGGGGTCCTAAATGCAACCGAATCAAAGGGGCTGCACAGAGGGGCCACAAAACTTCATTGACCAAGCATTAAATTGGTGGACATATGCCAGTAAGTCAAAATCAAGAAAAACATACAAAAAAATAAATATAACCAAAAGGTAAATATATCAGATATGCCATATTAGTTAGCCTATCAATTAGATAAAGTGAAATTAACTCAGTCATGATGCCGAAACGTTTCACCAAGAAAAATAGTTCTGTAAATATATAAAATATTTGCTTCTGTGGCATTTGGTAATTTACTGTTTATGGCAAGTACAAAGATGTGTAGTGTGGAGTCAACATACGTCATACATACATGTATTGTACAGTGTGGCAAGATTCCAGACCAGGATGCACACTTATCTGAAGACATAAAAAACGCATCCGTCATTAGTCTCACCTTGGTCTGCTTGCATCACAGACTAGGCATTCCATGTCCTCCTCTAATCATCCAAGCACCAATATCCTGCAATTAGTTAAGTTTCCACACTGTGCCCCGAGGAGCAGCTCCAGCCTGGGAAATGGGATCCAGTCCCTTCCTAAGCCTCAGCTTTGGTGCTTTAGAGCATGGCACGCTCACACAGCTAAGCCTGCGAGCCATGATGTGGTTGTTATCTTATGTTTGCATGGGAACCACATGTACTTTCATATACTACTACACTTTGTTACTTAACACATGGTGGGCTGCAGACTAGACTGCCATGGTATAATTACAGACATTGTAAAGTATCCTTGAGCAAGATGCTAAATATGTGTGTAAATTCTATAAAATGGCAAATCTCTATGATGTGGTTAATAATTTTCTGTCTATAGCTGATATACTGCAAGTTAGGTAACATGCTCCATTATAGGGGAAGGCAATTATTTTTTTCTTGGGGGCCACATTTGAATCCGGGCATGTTGCAGAGGGCCGGACCAATGTAATAATTAATGGAAAAATGCCCATAAGAAAATGTCATTATAATATAAGCTACTGGGATCTATTAGTACAATATGATTATTGTAATTAAATAATTCTAATCAAAAACTTGCCGGGTGCCGGATTAAAACAGGCTAAGGACCGGATGCCGCCCATGGACCACAAAATGCCCAGGTCTGTTCCAATATGTACACAAGAGACAAGCACATGTGGCTTACCTACTCACACCAGGGTCGGTCAGAGTTTGCCTACACAGGACTTCTTTTGTCGGTGGCCACTGGATTCAGATCACATTAACTTCAAATAGAACCCAGCCACTGAGTCAAGTTATGTATGATTGGACGTGTGCCTTCTAGACAGCTCCCGTTTATCTTCTTAACTAATAATAGCAGTGGAATGGTACTCTTAAGAATGTACTTTTAATTGGTTTATAAATTATGCCAATTGAGTGTTGGAATTTCCCTCCAGGAGTCACCTTCACTAATCTGCTTGAGGCCTAATTGGAATCAAACAGGTTGGTGTCATGGAGTCAGTGGTGCTGTGCGTGGGCTGTGGGCAGCAGGCTGAGAGCTTGGCCCTGCATCTGTGTGTGACATATATGAGTGTGTAGGGCGTCTTAACAGGAGATGAGCGTCCCGCAGTCATGTCAGATCATGTGAATGCGACAGGCCAATTGGATTAGAAGATTATGTCAAGATGTGCCCTCTGAACTTTGGAAGACATTCAGACAGAGATGTATTGAGCTGACATGGGTCAGGCTGTCACTACCTTCCACACATACACACACACACGCATGGCAACGAGCTTACCTTTCTCTGCCTGGAAGGACATAGATAAACAGGACACTATAACTTAATGTTCCTGCTTCAGGAGGATTACAAGTATGGAGGAGATTAGCCCATCCACCAGAACAATAAGCAGGGTTAAACCCAAGCATTTTCAAGTGCCAACCCCTTGGACTTATGTTTAGCCATATGGTACTATTAGAAAAAGGATACAGATTCAAACATGCAACATGGGGTCACAAAGACATGTCCTAGATAAGAAAAAAAAAAACAAAGAATGTCACAGATATACTGTAATCTCATACGTCTATGAACTGTCACGTTTAGCTGGGACGGCATATCTCAAACAAGAGGCATAAGGTCATACCATCTATACACAACTGCTTCTGCTAGTTCTTTAAATTGTGTTTCATAACATGCAATTTGCACAAGTGTAAGCCTTTTATCAACAAAAGGTGTGTTAATAGACTTGGTAATGTCTTTAAATTTCATTCATGAAAAATCTAGGTCAATAAAAACATAAATATGTGTATAAAAAGGGCATAATGTAACAATGTATTAACATGAAATAAACAATAAAGGAACTAACTAAGATAATAAACAGTATCATCTGAAAAAAATAAATAAAAGTATTGTAGCTGCTGTAAGGTTTCTACAACTGCTCCAATTCTCGTTGACCATGTTTCTCATTTATGACTTGGGTATTGAGTGTAGTGACACGCATGGCTACTTGTGGTCTGCAGCGCGCCCGCCTCCCCGCAGGACTCCCCTGGAGAATAAAGCGGCCCAGTGTTGGTCTGCTCTCCTCTTAATGATTGGACACATTTTGGCCACGTCAGAAAGTGGTTTGCCGGTGGCCCTTTTTGTACCTGATGACCCTGGGATCACCCCTGTACCACTACATGAAGTATTTCATTTCCCATGTCTCCTGGCTGCCTTACAAATACATGTTCTTTACACATGTCTATGCTGTTGTTCTTAATCCTTCACACAGCTCACATGTCCAGGTCTGCCAGTAGCCGTCATTTTAAACAAGCAGAAAGACAGCATTGCCAATGGCCTTTGAACAAAATTACTTCCTCTGACACGCCACAGCTTTAATTATGTGTTGGGGAACATGAAGCAGGTTGGACAATTTGTAGTGGCAAATCATATTTCCACTGAAAGGACCCAAGACATAACCACTGATTTACTAGAGAAATGTCATAATTATTTTTCCTCACCCGGCCAAAGGATAGGGTTTCAGCTAATGGTTGTCGAGTTGAAAGCATTAATTAGGTTTTGTAGTCGACTGACACTGGCAAAGAAAGAGAAGGTGCCACAATAAATAAGTTCTCACCGTGTAACTCAAAGCCTGTAATTTGAGTCGATGCTCCTGTATAAGGTTGTGGGAATTATAAAAGCTCTCACAACAAAATGCACATAAGTAATTGTGAGGTATCTCGGCAATACTTGGGGAATGTGGGGGGCTGTGACAAGTATGATTGCTGCAGTAAGCAGTCTTAAAGCTCAGCGTGGGCTGCTGCTGTATGAAATCAACAACAAAGAACTGTTTATTTGGTCTGGATTATAGTGTTTTACTGAAAAAGCCCCCATGTTATTGTTGTATTTATGCAAAATGATACCATTATACTTTACAGCGCAATAACTTTAGTGTATTACTAAAACAACATATTGTGATTTAGGTAGCAGACATAGTATTTTGAAGGAAATGAAATACGTAAAGATGGATAGTACATACTTGTCCAAACATGTTATAAATCACTGACTCACTTGCCGGCAAATGCTGTTTTTCTTTTTCCTGCCTGACATAAAAAGCTATAAAATTATATAAACACAGGCTGTTACCTTTTTCACTGTTGCATGAGCAAACACAAAGGTCTGGTGACCTCAGTAAATGACCTCTGCTGCTTGGAATTTTCCATCTCTTTTTTAAAAGGAACATGACAATTAAAGCCAGTCATGTGACCTTTTGATCCATGGCTATTGAATAGGACCAGGACAAACACCCATACACAGAGTGACAACAACACTGTGAGGAGCTACATGGAGATGTATGTATGTGGCACAGCCAGATGCACACCTGTCATTTTGTGGGCCTCACTCAATAGTCATTAGGAATGAAGGAGGTGGTTCTTATGTCCGGGCACCACAGGTCCTTAGCATCACACACATGCACACTGCCAAGTGGCAGCTCAGTGTAAACAGTGGCACGCGGCAGCTTTAGTCCTGGAGCAGCTGGGCCGGCTACAGGGACACCTGAGGGCTGCCAGCTCTGCTCTGCTACGGCCTGAAACAACACACTCAAACTGCCACAGGCTAGAGCTACTTTAAGAGCATCAACGGTATGTATCAGAATGAATATGCAATATCAACATTTATATTTTTTATGTGATTTTATGAATTAGGGGTATCAATAGTTCTAAAAAATGTACATAAACTTAAATATGCCAAAATTAGAATCAAATTATACTGTACAATGAAAAAAAAATAAAAGGGCCCCCTCAAAAAAGAGATGGATCATCTCAAGGGGCTATATCCTTGAATAAATAAATGTAAATGTTCAGTATAAAGTCTGTATTTGTCATCAATATAATAAAGTATACCCCACATGACCCCTGATACATGTACTATCTGCAAATACAATCCTTCCTGTCAACACTTCCTATACATTTCACTCTTTAAACACACACAGACTCCTAGATAAGAAGTTGAACATGCATTATCTATAGGCAGAGCTCCATAGTCTCAGCGTCAGTCATTAGTTTATAAAAGCCGTGTGAGGCAGACATGAGGTCACTGTGCCTGCTTTGAAGCCCAAACACACAGACAGTGTATTAGAAGGTAGAGAGTATCTGAGTGGGACCGGGACAGAATACTTATTAACCAGTCAATGAGAGCCGCTATTGTGTCTCTCCTTACCTCCCTGTTTAGGAAGTGCTACAGCGAACAAGACGCCTGGTGTGTGAAAGGGCCAGGCAGGTCAAATCCTTTCCCGGCACCGAGAGATCTACCCCCTCATGCTGCAAAAACACAATCATCGGGAGGTACAAATATTATGGTTTTATGTGTAGTCATAACACAACATCATACTTTCTGCAGTTTAAAGTTACAATTCATTTATTTGAGCGCAAAAAACAACTTCAAATTCTATTTTCATTCATTAGTTTGAAAAATGGAAATGGTTATCACAGTTTTGTTTACACATGTATAAGTATATGGGATTATGCATCAGGGGATATAAAAAACAAACAATAATCAGAACATTTTGGTTTCCAAAGTTGATGTTAAGTGAGGAAATCTTGAGTGACTGTATTTGTTATTATACACAGATTTAACATTAAGTGTTCTCCTCACTCCGGGTGTACACTGTCTCTGGTCCAGTTCCCGCGTGGATCCCGCCAGACTTAGAAAGTGCTTAAAATCAATGCGCCCTGTTACGCTAACCACCGAGCACTGCGGTCATAGGTCTGGGAACCGCGCGGATCAGTGGAAAGAATCCACAAGAAGTCTATCTTTGCCGTAGACCGCAGCGGTCTGGGTGCGGCTTTGCTGTCATTATACACGTGTTCTCGCGAGAAACAGCGTGAATCTGCGCAGCGTTCATCAAAAACGGACCGCAGTGGACTGAAGGTGGTGTAACTGCAAGTGACCCGCGGTATTAATGTTGGATGCTAAGTCTGGTGGAAGGTACAGAACATAAATATTTGACTATATATTCTACCCTGAATGTATGTGATAAATAAAACTGAAACTTACTTCAATATAAAACCAAAACATTTTGTGAATAAAGTGTATTAATTGTGTGTTATGTCTAATATGATTAAGTAACCAGCCCCCCGCTCTACCCACTACTGCACTCATTAAGACTATGAACTCCCAATTTGTAACAAAACGCCGACTATGACAACACGTAAACGCCATAAACGTAAACAGGCTCTGGATGGTTGCTGAATCAGTATGGGAGTTGTTGGTGTGTGAAATGAGGGGAGTAGCTAATTTCCTCTGCCTGGTTCTCCCCTAGTTCTGCCGACAGGACAGGAGTGTGCATGCCTCCCCCACAGGTGCTCCAGGACGTCAGCTCACTGACTCACAGCAAACAGGAAAGATGTTAACCACAGTGAGAACACATGTAAACACTGACATGTGCTCCAGAATAAAGATGAAAGGGAATCCTAGCCACGCTGCCTTGTGGTATGTGAAAGCCAGAGAACATGGAGCTACTAAAGAATATAAGGCAAAGAGATTATGCTTTTAGAAACATGCCAAAGATTTGTATCGTTTCTTTTGACTGATGTCCTGGTAATGTTGGCTTAACGTTTATTTGGATTTTTTTAATGAGTTCACATGTGGTGAGAACCTATACCAGGAACTATGGGCTTTGGCAGTACACTCAGAACAATAGTTACTGAAAGAAAAGTGTAAATTCAAGAACACAGGGAAGAAATGCAGACAACATTCAGTGAGATTGTAATTTCCAGCTTGAGAATTAAACCCACAACTTCCTATACTAATGCAACTAACTCTGAAAATATGTACACCAATAATTACAGACATAAAGTCAAATTACAGGTTTTTATGTTTTATAATTCTTATTTTCAGGTGGGATAATTCATGTGGCAAATATTTATCAGTCAATTTGCAGTTTGTCAAGAAAAAAAAGGAATATTACAGGAAAGTTCACAGGCTATTGACACCTTTTTCTGATAGTTTAAAGAATAATTTAGCAAAACTAGGGTATTATTGTTTGTCAAATCATAACTACAGAGTAAACTATATGGATTTTTGCCCATGTTTACAATATGGTTGCTCGGTAACAGTTGTGGATATACAGTGTGTTTCAGTTGTCCTCGGAGCTCGGATTTTCCAAGCTCTGACTTGTAAATTCGCACTGGAACACCCCTCCAACTTGGAATTCCTACTTGGAAACTCAGAAATTCAGAGCCAGAGTAAGAAAGTTCATGATTGCTGTGCCCTGCGTTTGGTAAAAAATAACCTGGCAGCTTCATCAGTGATAGTACTTGTGTTATTTTCCCATGAGTTGCTCTCTACTGTCCACCCGCTGTCTGTGAACCTGCTCCTGCACTGACTCTCAGCCTCCTCAGTTATAATGCACTGTTACGCTAATGCGGCTAACATATACACGGGGCTAATGTAAACAAAAAAAAATATTCACTCTCATAATCTAATAATAATATAAATGTAATACTAGTAATATACTAGTAATTGTTCTTCTGACTTGACAACTGGAATTCAGAAACTAGGAATTAAAATGGTCAAATAGGAGTTTTTTGTGTGCAAAGTGTTCTCACTATGTTTAGTCTAACTTGTCATATGCACTTTAAAGTCTATATGACAGGTTACACTACACATTTCACTAAAACGTAGTCAACATATTTAGAATTCAGATTGTACAAAACATTTTGCCTATAAGTCCCCAGTCTGACCATTTTTGTCAAGTTTATAATTTCACTTCCTGGTTGGACATGGGCAGCAAATATGACATAGGTAGAGGCAATTCCACAACTGTTGCCTAGCAAACAGTCTGAGCCAAATGCATATTAATCACATAAGAGTTATGATTTCACCCTGGAGAGACTACATGGGTTATTTTGGTGCTCAGACCACAGTAACCTATGTTAATTAACTGAAAAGGTATATTTACTGTCACCTATTGTAGTTGTACATCTTCAAAATATGTGTTTTACGCTATACTGACAAAAAATGTTGTTAGTTAAGTGTAAATTGTCTCTGATGATGATCACAGAGGGATTTTAGAATCTACTTCCAATAATTTTAAACTTATTTTTTTCTAATGTCTTCGCAAACTGGAATTTAACAGAAGTATGATACATTTGTACCACATGTGCTACTCGACCAAACTAAGTCATAATTAGAAAAAACGGGAAAACCAGTCATATTGACTTTACATACATAACGACATCACCTATACAAGACATTCAGATGCACTCGGCCCCGTCCATGCTAGCCCAAAGTTAAAAAAATCCTCCATATACGTCAAAGTGAGTGAGCCCGAGACAAAGGTGTTTGACATAGGGTGATGGATGCCGGGACAGAGACGCACGGAGGCCTCGGTGACAGTGAGGCAGACGGACATAGAACGCGATTGGGTTGATCCGCTCACATTCTGTCCGTCACCCATGGGCCCTCACCTGGTCACTTCTCTGTCACCCCTTGCCATCACCTTGTCACCCTCGTGTCCGTGCCACCCAGCCACCTATCCCCTTAGCAACCCGCACTGTCAGCCCGTTGTCATGCTACTTGACTTCACCTATGACCCCGTGTTTCTTTCATACTCGCTAGTGGGAACAGCCAGTCGGAGCGCAGAGGGGGGGGGGGGGGGGGGGCAGTTGTGTGTCCGGACATGCCTATCACCCTAGATCACAAGCCCGCCGACATAAATGCTACAGGGGCCATAGATTTATGAGGGGATATAATAACGTGGCTAGTTGAGTTACTCACACAGGCGCTACCGTGTCTGCTCTCACGGGCAAACAGCATTAAAGTGGACTCTTACGGGGAAGGAAGTCAGGTTATGGTATGTTTATGTAATTTGAAAAAAAGACAAAAAAATTACTCAGTGGCGTATCATAGTTGTCTTAAGGGTGGGACTCGTTTTTAGGCATACGAAAATAGGCAGAGCCTTATATTGGTAAGTGTGATATTTTAGTCTGTGTTCTTATGAAGCCACGGCAGTTGCAGAGTTTAGGAAAGAGGTCAAATAGCTGTGAAGATGCCTGTTTAAATATTACTGAGGCGTTATTGAACGGGAAATAAACTCTAAATTGCTACAGTGCCGCAGCGAGCCACATTACAGAACTGTGGTTGTAGCAGCCAGAAGTGGACAAATGATATGTCAACTCTGTTGCCATAATGTCGATGTTTTTATTTACTTTTAACAACTTTTGTAGAGCTGCTGTAAGACGCTCTATGAAAGTTTGTATGAAAATATGTGATAAAATAAAACCATACCAATAAGTCACATTTTTCCCTAATAGTGATACAGATCTTATATTTTTGCTAATACCATCATATAATTATGCAGATATGCAGTGGGCAATAATGACAAAAAAGAATATCTTGATTTTTGGGGGGGAAATGCCAGATAATGATGAACAGAAATGTCCTATAACATTTCCTTACACGTATTAGCTGAGGTTTAATTATCCAACAAATGTCGGTAAAATGAATTACAAAAGTGCAGAAATAAGACAATAGGTTCACAATATAACCTCAACACTTATTGTAGCATTTTCACTATAAACATTATACTCTAATCACCTAATAATCAATGTTAACTACATGGAACCATATACAGCAGTGATCCATCAGAACCTGGTCCACTGATGTCCAGCTGACTCCACGGAACATTACCCAGAATCCGTCGGCCAAATACATGTATTTGATTCCATAACAACGCTAACACTTATTAGTCACTGCAGGGTAATTACAAACAGCGCCAAGGCCCAGTAAGTTTGGAAGAAGCAACCTCCCTCCCCACCGCCGCCTCACCCACTCCTCCCTCCCCGGTGCTCCTCTCTTCACATGCTCCCACACTGATATTTAACAAAACATTAATCTTCTTGCCACTGGCTCCAAAATAATACTGGTGATGTTGCTTGAGCGCCAAGACTGGGCTAATAGTAATTCCATTGTTGTGGTCCTTTTATTTATGCTTCAGCTCAACCAGGCAGATGAGGTAAGTCTCCTTTTTCATGTTATTATTCAGAAGTGGTGATACATAAAGCCAGATTACACAAATGTCTCTCTGTCTCGCAGCGCCAAATGTTTTTATGCCCCCCCAGTGCCCCCTCCCCTCACCGTCCTGTTGCTTTCAATAGCACATTTCCCCTTTCTCCCCCTCTTTTCTAAATCACCCCCCTCATTTGCATGTGAATCGCTTGTATATCTTCTTTTATATGATGCACCGACAACACTGGCTTTGGAGAGAAGAGGAGGAGATCTGCCCCAATAACCCCCCCTTTTCTAACAACACACTCAACGCCATCGCTTGGAGAGAGAGAAAAAGAGAAAAAAGATGTTACTCTAACTCCCTCCCGGATCAGCGTCGCAGCACTTTCATTAAAACGCAGAGGAACAGTGCAGGTTTTATGATATGGAGACAAGTTCTTTTGTGCTCTCTGGAGACAAGCCCACTGTCTGTCTATGTTACTGGGGCGATAATCCACCAGGAATTTCTCCTAAGCACTTTTACTGACATTTTCAATTATCGCCATGCCAGGGCCGGGTAAATGGCATTTAAGGGGCCCCGTCATTTCCATGTTGAATCATATTTGTGAATCAGACGTTCAGCAGTTGGACTTTGGGCTGTTTGCTGAAGAGGGACAGCAGGGGAAGGCTCAGGGATGAAGTCATGGTTTCATTGGGGGTTCTTCTGTTTGAAAATAAACTTTATTAGTGTCAGAGTAAAAACGAATGTGTGTTTCTAAAGCAATAAGGATGATGTCACCATGTTGTGTATAATAGTCTGGATTTCTGCATCTTACATAGACTGGAATGAGCCCATGACACCCAGCAAAAAGCAACAGATGATTAATTAATTAATTTAGTTTAGTCTTTATTTGTCAAGGGCCATGTACAAAATCATTCATATTCAAGAGAAAAGATGATCTGCACCAGATTTAGCTACTGCTACTTTCCATCCGTAGTCCCTGGGCAGAACAGTAATAAAAGTACACATTACAAATGTTACATTTCATTATTAACATTAGCTCAGTAAAATACACTATATGCATTTCTAAAAAATTCTGATGAGTTCAGACAGATACAAAATATAGCTGAAATCTAACTTGGCTGATGTTGCCACCGTTGATCATCTAGGATGTGCTTTTTCAAGTTTCGAGTGAAGTTATTAATATCTACATAATATCTACATGAATATCTAATTTCAGACGTCTGGGAGTTGATTGCACTCTCTGATAGTTAAAAAAGAAAAGGCTGATTGTGCGAAGGCCGAGGATCTTTTTGGGATGGTGCAATTTCTGCTGCTGTGGAGCAGGTCGATCGAGTAGTTTGTTCAGAGCAAAGTTGGACATATTTTTTCAAGGGAGGTGAAGCAGCATTATTAAGGATTTGGAGGTCTTTGATTTGAAAATAAAATAAAATTGTCAAAACTAAGCATTTTGTATTTGCTAAGGATGTTGCAATGCTGATAACAAAGTGTTTTTTTTGTAAATTCTCTTGCTTGGTTATAGAGAGATCTGAGAGATTTGAGCACAGTCTCATTGTCCTCAGACCAACAGGATATACAATAGGTCATTTGTGGGTGAAATAGGTGAAAGTGGCCTCGACTGTTAAGCTATGAGACTTGAGTTACATACTTTTTTATATGCTTTTTAAAAGACACATTTTATTCAAAGAGACCCCCAGGTATTATGTCTCAGTGACAATGTTTAACTTAGTTCCATTAACATAGATGTTAGGTATAACTTTAATTTTGTTTAATTTGGTAAAATACATACCAACTGTCTTTTTAATATTGAATGTTGAGGATTGAAGCCAATTACTGACTTTATCCATAGCAGCAGTTAATTTGATGTCCATTTGCTGCATATCCCTTCCATGCGCATAGATGATGTACATGAGGATATCTGCATCTCTGCACACATCCATCATTGATGTAAATACTGAATAGCAAAGGTCCCAAAATTGACCCCTGTGGGACTCCTGTTGTGCAGGGCTTTAGAGAGGACATTGCATTACTGGTTCTCACACACTGCGTTCTATCTGAGAGATATGATTCTAGCCACAAAACGCTTGTGAATATATATTTTCAGAGATGTAGATCAGTAGTTTACATTTTGATCATTTTAAAACTGAAATACTGATCAAAAAACAGCTGAGTAAGTAATTGAAACGAGTCCATTGACTTCCTGTCAGTGCCATTGCACCTTAGAAAACCACGGATCATTGTTTTTATTGTTGGAAAATGTTTATGTAATATTTTTTAATCCTTACACAGTGACCCAGAATCAGAATTATTTGAATAATGGCCAGAACAGAGCAATAAGGTTTTTGTGTTCATTTTTCCAAAGGGTTATGAGACCCAGCTCTACTCCCTCTCAGGTCTTTCCTCAAAATATGACCATTATACTTTATAATGACATGACATAAATAAATAAATAAATAAATCTGGTAAAAAAAAAAAAAAAAATCATAAATAAAAAATAATAAAACTCTCACCTACATAATGCATTCCAGTTCCTTTGAGTTGTATCAGAATAATCTTTTTGAAAAACACCAAATGACAGCGACTAAGATAAGTTGGTCAAACAAGGACAATAAATACATCGATAAAGTTCATAGTTGGCTTGTCCCTGCCCGCTCCAGCTCTGGTCACATGGTGTGGAGTCTACAAAGCAAACAGACACAGTGACCTCTCCGTGCACGGTGTAAAGGGTCAGACTTGTTTCTTGTTCACCTCTGACTAGATCCACTTACACGAACTCCCCGAGCACCGCACTTCTTTGACTCGGGTTACATACTCACATCCCTGTAATAATTCAGACATGCATCACACAGTCACTCTCCCTCCACATCTCACCCCCGCGTTCTGCTTTCTGCTTTGTTTCAAAAGTGGATCAACTTCAAAGCATCAGAACGGACAGATTAATAGCGGGAAGACAAATGCTTTTTCATAAGAGATTGAGTTTCGGATGCCTTTTGGTAACAGTCAGAAGCCGTAAAGGTAGCGGACAAGAATGTTTTTAAACCCCGCTGACCTTTTTGAGAACGGCTTGTCGTCTATAACCAAACAATTATGCAGTTCAGAAGAGTGGTTACGCACTCCGAGGCTGCCAGTGTATTTATTTAGTCTACAATCTAAGTGCGGCATGTTACTATATGTCAGTATGTGTTGGGTAATCGTCGCTGAACATGCTCGGGGCCAATTTAGCGGATCAAATGTCACGTGCGCCCGCCGCCATCATCCCCATTGTGGCGGTAACAAGGCGCACGGCACGCCTGAAATCCCACGGAACAATCCCAGAACAGCTGTTTACATGCCTCCGTGCGCCGCGCTGACATCATCCACAGCATCTCCTCCTTCCCGTCCCTCTCACTCGCTCTCTTGCTTTTGGATGGCCTCTGTTATGACAAGTTTAATTGAGGGTTGTCAAGCCATAGTATTTCTGTAAATATTAGACTTGCCAAGAGCGTCAATAAGAGGAAATGGCCTTACTGTATGTTCTCCTTTCAGAGGCAACAATGTGTGCTTTTTTGAGTGGATTGCCAACAGGCATTTTGATACCCTACTTTTGTCTGAGCGAGCCTGCGTAACATCTTGTCCCGTTGTTATAGTAGAGTGTGCTCATAACATGGACTTATAACTGAAGAAAAACATAGTGGGCTAACATCTTCACCAACTATCTGTGATAATATGATATCACTGCAGACTATGGCAGACAATATGATGTCATCTATGTGTCATGTCTGTGTTTAAAAGGGTGCTCAATACTGGAGTGATGACAACCTTGGATATGAATGCATGGGTTATTACAACACACAAGGCTGAAAGCTTCATTACGCTGGGAATTCCCACTTTTATTATTACATTTTTTACATGCAAAGGACAAAAAAACGAATTAACAATGCTCATTTTCAGCAGCACATGAAATTATTTAGTAGTCCAATTAAACTTGAGTAACTATACAGTATTTTAACTGTAAAGAAAAAGCAGTTAGGTTTCGGAAAATAACAAGATAGAGGATTTTAATGTGATCCAGAAAGTCTGTAGAGCCACGTTTCAACTGGCCCTGGCCCGCTAGACCTGTTTGTTTTAGAGTGGTATAGAAAGGTCCATTTCTAGATGGAACGCTCCTCCATGCTAAGAGTCTGGTCTGCTACGTGAACAGCTTATAACACTCCAACTTAACATTTGTTTCAACATTTCAACGTTTTACCTGAATCATACTTTTTAATTTAAGATACGATAAGATATTCCTTTATTGTCCCACATGGGGAAATTTCATTGGTGCAACGCAGCAAGATACAGAGGTAGATACAGAAGAACAGATCACTTATAGGAAGTCTGAAAAACACTTTCAGTAGAAGATCTCCTATAAACAAAAACTCCCTTAGAGAAATAAATAAATACATAAATAAATAACTTCTGTTTATTGTTAGCTTTTTCTGCATTTATTGTTGCTTTATGAAATGTATCGGGTTTCTAGGGATTTAGATAATGTCAGATGCGTTATGCACTGGAAATATAATATTCTTGGTCTTTTCGCGACTGCTGCGCCTCAATAAACAGGAAACAGCTGATGCTAATGTGGGCTAGCTTGGTTTTGCTAACATATGTTTACATATGTTAGCATACATATGTTTATATCGGGTTTTTGATGTTTGTTTTCACCTGAGTCTGCATTCTCTCTTCTCATTTAATCTTGCGCAAAAGCCTTTCGGGGGCCCAAAGCGAGCCAGACCACTAGCGGCCCACTTTGGATCGCTCAAATAGACTGGTACGGTTCACTTACGACTGTGGAGACACGTTCAGATCGTACCAATCCGTTAACGAGTGAACCAGTTGAAACGTGCCCCATGTTATCAGTCATTGTGGGTCACAAGGTTGTGTGCTCATTATAAGTCCCCAGCTCAGAGGGATGGTTGCTGTAGTGCAACAGATGGGCATTGTTAGATCAATTAATAGAAGTTAGAATGAGTAAGATGTTTACATGAAGCACAACTAACAACTAAAGTGTAATTCCTATTCTTAACTGCCCCATCAATTATAAATGATGTTGCTTGGTGATTTGATATCACTGTAGACAATAGCCGCGAATATGATGTCATCTGCGTGCCATGTCTGCGTTCAAAAGGGTGCTCATTGCTGGAGTGATGACAACCACGGATATGAATTCATGTGTTATTCTAGTCCTTTTCACAGCGCTCAAAGAGCACCTGAACGAGAGCACAGCAGGGCCTATTTTGGACACTAATTTGGCAGTAATGTTTAGTTATAGAGATGTAGAAAGGAAAACCACAGCTTGAGTCACTGGAGAAGGCCGGCGCGACTGGAGTGGGCATATGTTGTGTATGAGAACTCCATTGTGTTTTTGCAGTGTGGGTTCCAGTAAGTGACATGACGGCTTACTCACCTGGGGGGAGGACTGAGTCAGTGTGTATCACCAGTGGGCTGGCCAAAGCAATTATTAATGCACCAACAATAATCTGAAATGTTCCAACACTGAGGATTTTCAATGTATTATGATAACATTGAACAGCTTTAAAAGGAGCCATCTTAAACTCTTCACAACTGTGTCATTGTTTATGTAAATATTGTACAACATTCCATTTCTGATAAGGGTGTGTGAAATAATAACAAATTATAATTTTAGGAGAATCCTGATAACGATTGTAACGACTGTAACTGATAACGACAAAATCATGTCATGTCTTTAGTTGATGTTTAATTATCAGACAAATGTGAAATGTCTGTAAAATGAATCACAAAAGTGTAGATATATTACCTTATATGCCTATGTCAGAGTTTACAGTTTAACGTTTTTTTTTACTACATGCAATATACTTGATCTTCAAAACAACATTCATTATACAAAGTTCTGGTGCTGGAAAATGTCATATGTGGTCAGGTTCCACACATCATTTCCCAGTCACTTTGGTCATCTTGTCTTTTTGATATCCTTGTGTGGTGGGAGAACTCTGATGATTTTATTAATCCATAAGTAAAGCTGCCAAAGCAGTATACTGTGCTCAATTATTTGCAGATGTTTCATTTTCCATCTGTTTTAGGGCTTAACACCCATTTTAATATGTCCAAAATGGAAATATTCATTTACTGTTCAAAGTCATGTTGCTACACTTCACAATCTGAACATAATGAAATTTCCAAGCACTCGTCCCCTCTTGTTTCTCACAACTCTGAGCCAACACGAGCTGCTTGAGAGTCCTCCTTTACAAGAGTGGGATATAACTCAGCAGCAGCACTCCCAATAACTTATAAAATATGAAAATTGACAGGGGCGTCGGGGCAGCCATGACACATGTTTACGAGTGCAGTCTTGAACTGGCCACCCTTGAGCACAATAAGTCATAGGCGGAGTGCTCATCATGGAGAGGGGATTTATGAGGCCTGAGTCTGCATATGATCTCCCACATCGCTGGCCTTCTCCCATACAGGGGAATCATTACCTACCGGCCCACTGGAAGCTTCAGAGACTTAATAGACTCGAAGCAAATTGGCTCATGCTCCACTCCCGTAAATGGATCATGTGTATTTGAAAGAGTATAATGCTAATAGCTAATGATAGTGAATGTGTACTGTATTCTTAAGCAAAGGTTTTAGGGGCAGTTTACTTAGAGACTGCATGGGTAGGAATATGGTGGCATATATTTAAAAAAATTAAATAATAATGATCTTAAAATTACGATAAGGCTTAGAGGAACTCACAACAAAAGAGCACCTTCTCCACAACAATAGAACAATTTTGTCATAAATAATACAGAGTTCGTTTGTGTTTTTCCAACTTTTTTGTGAGTTACAACACACTTCTTCGGTTGTAAAGATATCATGGCACACGACCTACTGAAATATAACCAAATAATACCTTTTAGTTAAAATGTGCCGTATAATGTGGCGAATAATGTCCAGACCCCTATCTGGTTGTTTAAGGTTGGCATTGGTGAGCATTTTGATTCTTTTTGGTATTTTGGTATGTTCAGAACACTCCTAAATGGTAAAATGTTCAATTAAATCCATGTGTGAATCCAAATTGGACATCTTGTCATGGCACACCTGGCAATACCTCAAGGCTCACTGTTTGAAAACATGGTGTTATGTTGATTTTTTTCTTCAAAACTCTACACCACAATCCCTTTTATTGCCCTGTTTTCCCAGTCTCACCCAGTGTGCTGGACTCCTTGGTTTGTTGACATTTTTGCATGAAGCATGTGTGGCCCTGACAGAGAGCTGACCAGTGGAAATGCTGCAGGCGTGGAGCCAGCGGGGACAACAGCTATTACAACAGGGAGGCAGAAGATGAACACTGGATTCTGCTGGTCATGTTGCCTCCGGGCTCAAGTCCTGGGGCAGCGCGACCTAATCCGAAACACTCTAACATCCAAAGCTTGTACTCCTCAAACACAAAAACAAACTGCCATGTTGTATATTGGCCAATTGTACATTTGATACTGTTGCTGGAATGCTATTTGACAGCACTCACCCCAAACAATATGAAGAAATACTACAATGATCATGATTTAAGGTGAGCAATATATCAAAATGTAGATAATGTTAAGAATGCTTTGATGATATGCACAATTGTGTGTATTGAGTGTATTGTTTGAAGTAAAAAATGCTACAAAATGAGCTGTTGAAATATAAAAATGAATGAAAGGTTATATTGTAAAGAGTATAACGTAACATTTACAGACATTTCACACTTGTCTGATAATTAAATCTCAAATAATACATTTAAAGACATGTTTCAGCACCTTTCTGTTTGATTGACGTCATATACCGGTAGTTTTATTCTTGGGTGTAATGTTCTGTTTGCCGTCTGTCACAGTGCATCACCAGTTGCTCCTGTTCTCCCTGACTTCACTTATGAACGATGATCAGATGATGCCGTTTCCTGTTGTCCATCCATTCCATCGGGCGCTTGCATACATAACACACTAGTCTGCCGTGAGTAAAACTATTCCAAGTGTAACCCACATGAACTATATATACACGTCAGCTCAGCGAGGCCCTTGTTCCGCTGCCACTGTCACTGACATGCATTCAAATCATAACAGACTGTGCTCCCTGCTCCTGCCAGTCAGCCTGCCAGCTCCCGATTCAAGCGCCCACTCATACACAGCCTGGGACAAATTGGGACAACCCCCCTCTCTCCATCTCTCTCTCGTAGCAGGCTCCACTCAGGGGGCTAATTCCACGTTCAGATCACAATTTGTACTTATTATGCTGACATAATTAATCCCCTGTTGTGATCAGCAGGAGCATGAGGGCCTCTCCGCTCCACTGGTCTACCCCTGCCTCCAAACAAGCGTTCGCCCCCCTCCAAGACCCTCAAACAAGTTGGCGTCTCACTTCTCCCATGTCCGTTTGATCGGAGAGGACTAGTCTAGTGATAATCTCCGCTATATCTGTCTGCGTTATTATTTGTCTGGCTGTCATTGAGCCTCACAGTGGGAGACTGACAGGTCAACAAGTTGGGCAAAACGAAAGTGGGGCAAAAAGCAGAACAATAATAGAGATAGGGATATAGTTAAAGGGAGGTTGTTCAGACATTTAGAAGTTGAATTTAAAATGTGAGCGGAACCATATTCAAACAAAGTATAAGTATATCAACATTGACCAATCTTAAGCCTAGATAAAGGGCATTAGGTAGGGCTTCTGTGTTAAAGGTCAATGATATGTTTGTATGGCCCCATAGAAAGAAGGGCCTGTTGAAAAGATTGTATTTTATAATATGATATACTATATATAACTATTATGTGATATTATTCTTGGTTTTGTCCCTAGTTTAGTCCTGTTTTAGTCTTGATTTAGTTTAGTTTAGTTCTTTGTGAAGACCTGTTTTAGTTTTAGTCTTAGTTTTGTTCCTAGTTTATTTCTGTCTTAGTCTTGCTTGTCAATTCGGAATTATAAAAATAGAAATGTGTTAAAATGTATCTTTAAATGTATCACTGTAGAGAAGAAAATATCACTTTATATATCACTTTTGAAAGCAAAGCATACGTTTTGTTTTTCTGCATTTTGTACTATAAACGACATACACAATATTCAAATGTTGCATATCTTCAAAACAACATTCACAATATATACTTTTTCAATATATTTCGACCTCTCATGCTGACCTGGTAAATAAAGACTAGCTCATCAGGAAAGATTCTACCCAAGCTGTACACAGAACAAGTATAGTACATCTGGCGACATAAGGGTTGCACAGGGTGGGGGGGATGAGGATAACAATAAGGCAGCAGGGGAGGGGGCAAATCAAATAATAGCAACTAGATTAATAAATCCAAGCAATGATGTGTCTTTAAGAACGAGCCAGATTAAGGAAAACATATGTTGTAAAGACTGTGCAAACATGGTGACAATAATAACGAGAAGATGGTCACCGCGATTAACCTCAATCAGCTCCAACCTGGATCAGCGCATACGCCACTGTTCAGAGAAATGAAAAAAAAAAAGTCATTGAACTTTGAATATGAGTGGGTGTATATGCGAGGTCAAAGCACTGTGCAAATACAATTACATGTTTTTATACCAGCAACACAAAATATAATATCACTTGATTAAAAACTACCGGTATTTAAAATGTATTTGTTTGGAAACCACTGAAATATGTAAAGAAGTATATTAATTAAAATATATATATATATATATATATATATATATATATATATACCGGTGTATATATATATATATATATATATATATATTTACAAAAAAACATATATTACATTTTAATACCACCGACAACTCCATAAAATAGATGTTTTAGGAGTAAGCTTCCAAGAAAACACTAACATGTAACCAAAGTCTAATGTTCTTATGTCCTTCAGACGGTCTTTGAAACTTCCCAAGTGGTCCATCATTCTTCTACATGATTCCATCAATGTCAAATTCAAATTCCCAGAAATTTAACCAACAACAGCGTTACGCCTACACAGCCCAACCCCCCTTTTATCTCCCCCCCCCCATCCTCATCTTTACATAAAAAAGTTCAGGCTGCATATTAAAACGGAGCTAAAATATTCACACTGTCAAAGGTGGTCAAAGGCTTCTGCGTTCACACAGGAGCTGACAAAGAGGAGGCACCCAGCGCTTGGCCCAAAAGAGCACTGTTGAAATAAATCAGCACATACAAAGACACACACACGCACACACACACGCACACACACACGCACACGCACACGCACACGCACACACACACACACACACACATATAATGGGGTGAGCTCCAAGTTGGGACTGGTCCAAAGACTGCAAAAACACACACACACACACACACACACACACAGAAGAGGTGCGTGTCTGGCTGGGAACAAAGTCTGTGCATAGATTAATATTTATTTGTACGGCACACATTGTTCTGCACATAACAGTATCAGGAAACCCAAAACATCATAACTCCCCCAATGCGCAACCTTGCCATGAATCTCCAGCTTAAATGAAACAAATAACAAAAAAGGTCCACAGATGGTTTCACATGGGGGAGTGGGAGAACAAGGATCTCCGAAACATCCGCTAATAGGCAGGAGTGTGCAGAAGTGTGAACAAACGCTGCTGGTGTGAAGGCATAAAGAGCTTGGCTTGAACTCAACAATATGTTCTGGCATCTGGATAAGATATGACACGTGGTAACAAAGGTCCACGATAATGTTCACTCCTCAGGTCCAGTCTAGTGGTATTTCACTTTTATGTGCAAATATTAATACATGACACAAACATTACTTCTATCTACCATATTTTAGTAGTATAAGTAGTATAAGTTGCACCAGCCAAAAAATGCATAATAGAGAAAAAGACATATATAAGTTGCACTGGAGTATGAAATGCGGTTGCAAGTGTGAAAATAACAAATAATATCACAAATAAGTCGCTCCGGAGTATAAGTATAAGTATATAAGTATAAATATGAGTATAAGTCGCACCCCGGCCAAAACTATGAAAAAATATGCAACTTTTAGTCCGGAAAATCGTTTTTATTATCTTGATAATAAAAACACAACTTTTTCCATTCATATAAAAACACACTATTAAAAAAAATCTATCAAATGTATATTAGTAGATAAATATTACTAACAAAATATGGTTACTAAGAAAACTAGTTGCGTCATTTAAAGCTGGAGTTCCTGATTTTCAAACCATGACATGAGAACGTGTATTTAAATAGTTAAATCTTGTTTCTAGCTCTCTTTTGGCACATTGCTAGTAATCACATGCATGCATTTTTAACCATTAGCACGCACTTAAAAAAGCGTGGACCACCCTTGCACAGCCAATCAGCTCTCATCGTTCAAGTTTACCAAAGATTAAATGTTCCCAAATAGATGAAGACGGTCATGGTCGCAATTTTGTCATAAACTTCTGCTTTTACAATACACTTATTATGGGGAAAACAGAAATGAATAATTTATGAAAAGAAAAAAATAATAGTGGGTTACTTAGCTTTAAGAACTCTCATTCAAAGAGAGAGTTACAAATGTGTTATGATCATAAATCTTTTTATTTGCCCTTCAGCACAGCACACAGAATCTTTCAAGGCTTCCCTCGACTCATTTGGTCCATGAACAGTATTTGTAGTGTGTCTCGCAGCAGTTCCTGACGTCTCAAGTCCCAGGATTAAGGCCCAATATTTGTAAACCTCAACTAGCTTTAGTACAGAAATGTGCAGTGGAGGAAAATGGGGAGTCCTGGCAAAGGCAAGTGTGAAAACTATCAAATTGTCGGCCATGACAGAAACAGCTACGCACGCTGGCTTCTGGCTGACACTGAAACAACACACTGCAGAACCTACCGGCAACACTCATATTTGAAGCAATGAATCTGCTCCATATCTAGAAAGAGCACTTTTACAACACAATCCAGCCACACAGGGTCACAAGGCAGAACACCCCTTGTACTTTTGCCATCACATACGGAAGGGCATCTGGCTTGAATTAAGTTGTGTTGTGAATAAATGCATAAATGTAGGTAAAATACATTCAAAGAAATATTTGAATAATTGTTTCCCACCGCGTGCAGTACCAGACCCTGGCTCAGTTGCATGGCACACCTAAACAAACACCAGTGGGTGACATGCGTGGCGCTGTGTGTACCTGCATATACGTAATATGAGGTGTACGCGACAGGTAACGGTGCCGGCACTGAACCATGGCACTGTCAAAGAGGTGTGGCGTCTGGCTGTGGCATTAAACAGCAGTTGGGCGAGCCACCACTCCACGGCCCTCAGCTCGGAGCTTAATTACACACATCGTGAGCGGCAAGTGCTCCGAGCAGGAAATGACAAGAGAGAGGTCCGCACTTCAAACGCAGAGGCGTAAAAAGAGCATTCAATAAAAAGTGACTTACACTCTAAGCAGGTTCTAACGGGGGAGAGAGAATGGATCTGAGGAAGCCGAGTTCACACAGGCGTCCGAGCATCAAAGTGAGTTGCACCTGGACAAGAGAAGAAAGTAACTATATACTGTTTATTCAAGTATTTACAAGAGTTAAGTTTTTTTAGGGTAATATACAGTAGAATAATACAGAACTGTATTTCCCGGACTATAAGTCGCACCAGCCTAAAGATGCATAATAGAGAAGAAAAAAAGATTTACAAGTTGCACTGGAGTATGAAATAATGTTGCAAGTGTGAAAATAACAAATAATATCACATATAAGTCGCTCCGGAGTATAAGTATATAAGTATAAATATAAGTATAAGTGGCACCCCGGCCCCATGAAAAAAAGTGTGACTTATAGTCCGGAAAATACAGTATACACTATTATTTGCAGCTCTGATTGGAACGTAGCGACTAAAATTGGTAAAATATATTATAGAAGAAAATGAGTTTATAGTGTAAATAAACGACTTATAATCGATCACGAGAGTCGTTCATCTGTGAATCTATTCAGTCAAAAACGTTGACCTTATTTTTTGCCTTTAGTGTTGACCTTTCAAACCAGCCTTTTTGATGCGTTAAAGATGATGCTTCAAAGGTTATTAACAGTAGTCCTGCTGGCAGAGTGACAGACTGGTTATACTGGAATCATTCATATTTAGGGGCGGCATCAGAGTTCAGCGGTTCATCTTTACAAGTGTGAGCGGTTTTAGTGGCTCCCTCTCGCCCCGGTGCACCCACACAAATCCACGTGCACAGGGATACGAGTGTGCGCACGAGGAGCACGCACCCTCACACCGACGGCTCCACCTCCACACAATGGCTCTGCTGTGCTGACAACTCAACTGAAGAGAGCTTAACCTCTGACCCCGGGAGGTCATCTCATTAACACTCCTCCATGGGATGCAAATAGACCAACTTATGAATAATATAATACATGGCGTTAATGGGTGAATGATAAAGCTCAATTGTGTTCTGTTTTATTTGTACTTGTGTGCCAATAGTGGTATTATGTCGTTAGTAATATCATAATCTAATCTAATACGATATCAAGTGTTGTATAAAAGATTTGCATTTAGTATTCCAATCAATATAACTGTCAATAGTTTCTTTTTTTGACACATTAATTGCAATTTAATGTGCGCTATGTATCTTTAATTACAACCTGTTAATTATTTAATCTGTGTGCTTTAGTACCTTTTGTCCTGGAGCTTGTATAAATTAACCTTTACGTTTCTTGGAATATAATTATCACGTTTTATGTAGCTACACTAATAGCCAAATAGACTAAATTAGATACATTGGTTGTAATAAATCTATCATAAACATATTTTTGCAAGTCTAAAAAAGCATTTCCTGGGGCATATGTAAGTCGCACCTCATGTTAAGCTGCATATAATTGGACGGAGGGGCAGAAGGCAGGTGTGGAGCCATTGTTCACTTTGATGGGATTATTTGCACCTCTCTGCTCAGAAAAGAGAAAAAGCAGGTATCATCTGAGGCCAAGCATGTATACTTACCATGACTGGATTTAGGTTTTCCTCTTGTTCACTCCAGCCAGGTTCTGTAATTACAGCTGCTCTGTAATTAAGGGGCAGAGGCTTCGTGACCGAGGTGACTACTGCCTCTTTGAAAGGGGCTGGTAATACACAAGACGTCAGACAAGAGGATGGAGCAAAGAACACAATGTACAACTTTAAACTCACCAAGTGCTAGAAAGTTATCAGCATGTGTATATGGTATTCTCGCTTCCCTGTTCCGGCATTGTTAAACTTAGTCACTTTCATATTGCGTAGTTGTATATTTGTCACACGTGCCTTTTACAGACAGAACAGCACACTGGGAAATGTTGGAGGAAGCAGCGTTCAGGAAACTGTCAGAAATGAGAAGCGATTGTTTGAGATATTTGCATGCATTTTCCATTAAAGTGTTCAGAAATAGGAAAGTACTGAGACAAAATTGATGTCCCATAATATATTAGAAAACAGTGCTTATTAGTTAAATTATGACTTTTATTGTGGAATGAAAGTAGAAAACAGCTGAACTCTGAACTGTTGTGGCAGGTGTTGGAACAAAGAATGACTGTAAATTGACTAGTTAATTTTTTCTAAGCATAGGATCAGATCAACTGGTAACTTCAAGTGTTTAGTACATTTACTACTTTTTCAATTTGTATAACTAGGGTTAGGGTTAGGGCTAACGTGTTTGTTAGCTTTAATTGAAAGTGCTTTTCAGAGAGACACATGAGTGAAGGTAAACTATGTAAATAAACAAGAGGAATTTTCTTGGAGCACCATTTGATGACGCATAGTTAGGAGCCTGTCACAAAACCAAAAATAGTTCCATCTTGTATCAGCCATGCTTTGCACTGTCAGATCTGAGGATTAACAAACTACAATATCATTATCACATAATCCCCATCATACAAACAGGATCAATATTTGTCCACAACATGTAAACAGCATGTAACCCATGCACCTCCGGCTCCTGCCATAAAGCCACAGATGAAGATTGTAGATAAATAAACATATGCTTAAGTCTGACGCCTGTGCTGCTGACCTAGCCTTCCAGGGCGCTGTGCTGCTAAGCTGCAGGGATTTGCACCAGCTCAACATTTACCATATGGATGCTTTATTACAAAGTAATGATGTCTGTGTCTGCCTCTCTCTCCTCTAACCAGAGATGATCTGAAAAACCAAACAGTCCTATGTGTAACCTGGTGATTAGAGGGACTTATGAGGGTTTGAACACAAGGAATGGAGAAGAATATTGTTATTCTGACAAGAGCGATGCAGTCGGATTAAAAGTGCTTTACAATTGACTGAATATGGATCAAAGCTAATAAGAGTTTAGGTGCTCGAACTGACATTTAATCAATTTTTGTTTTGTATGTTGACATATTACAGCTATATAGCTATACAGCTATATACATATACATATACACACACACACATATATATATATATATATATATATATATATATATATATATATATATATTACACAGACTTTATATATTTCTTTCACTAAAAGTTTGTGTGGGCTCAACAGCAATTTATCTGGTAATGCCTTTCTTTGGCCTTTGCTATAATTGGATTCATACTGAAATGAGCAGCGGACGCTTATTGATTCTGGCGATATTAGCAGTAAATAATCAATAGTGTGGATCCAGTGCTTATTAAAATGGAATAAGGACTGCCTCCATTCATTTGTCAGTGAATGACTGTTAATCTCATAACCGGCCGTGGTAATGCACTGCTCCTAATAGGAGCATAAGTATTGACAATGGGTCAAATTACAGTGGTTACATTGATTAGTTTATAAAATGAACATGTTTGCCCAACAACGAGCAAGGACAACCATCACAAAACATAAAACAATCGAACAACTGTATCCCTATAGATTTCAAGTCACTTTCTCTATAACATGCCTAAATCACAAGTACTTTGCCCGTGAACAACACATTTGTGTTCTGTGGTCACAGCAGTGACATGAAACCATTTTTCCCTCAGTGTATTGAACTTTGGTTTGTTTGCATTTATTTTATAATAGGATTTGCACACATAATGTACCAGTGTACGGTGTACACTATACACATATATTATAGGCGAGGCGGATGAAGTGTCTAGCATAAGGACAATAAAAAACAAGTAATTTAACCCTGTAGTACATTAAAAAAATGGGAATAGGGAATCATGTGAGGTAGCATGCTAAAATACAGCTGCTAGCGTACACGTTATAGGCATTAGCTGAATTTAGACCTTGGCTGTCATGAACCTGCCATATTATAGCTGTACTTTGCTTCCATTATAACACTCTTAGAATTTAGCAATTCAATGTAAAATGGCTTGATTTGCAAATGAAAGCAGCATAGAATATAACTATGGACTATGTTAAATCCGTGACATATTTTAACGGATAGAAGCCAAGGCAACTGCTCTGTTGTGACTAAAATGAAATTAGTGTAGGAGACAAAAGCAGGTCTTGCACAGTGAGGTCAGCTTTAAGACCAGGGCTGTAGTGATGTGTGCAAATCAGACGCTTTTCTCCCATTCCATTTCTCATGCTCGCTCCCCTTTAAAGCCCATCTACAAGCCCATCTTTGGCCCTCCCGGCTGAAAAGGGTCTAGCCAGTGACGAAAGGTGACCTGCCACTGAGAAAAAGGAGGGCCTGCCATGAACTGAGTGTCAGGCATTAAATATGATTTCAGCCCTGAATAGTGCGCAACCACATTCAGCCGCTGAAGCTCATTAAGCCTGCATAATCTCTCCTTTCTTTAAGCATAACAATGATTTCAGCTGGGGAAATGCAATGGTGTTTTTGGGCTAGCGCGCCTATTGATTTCAGTTGCATTCAAAGTAATAAATCAAGTTCCAACTTCACATCCCGGACCCATTTGCCTAATTCAGCGCCTCTCACCATACTGGGCAATTAGTTTAGAGGGAACATTTTCAGTACTCACAGCAATATACTGACAGGGATGTTCTCCAAAATAACATAATAAGCATGTTTTTTTTGTAATGTGTACAATGCTATAGGTCTGGGTAGTATAACAATATAAAACCAACTTGTGATCTGATCCTGTGACGACGGCTATCACAATGAAGTGTGAACTCTCAAAAGAAAGACTTTACTTTCATCTTGGTTGTATAAAATAAACAAAATTGTGTTTTTTTTGTATCTCACACACCCTTACAATGATAAACTTGTAAGGCATCTTTTCCAAAGAGGAAATCACAAATCACTGCATCTGACTCCAGGTCAGGGCACTAAATCCATATCGAGACTAGTGCCTTGGTATGGCTCAAAAACCGACTCCCATTAAGACAACATAACCTTTTATTCTTAAGGAATTTAAACAATAAATTAAGGCCATTATAAAATGCATAAATACGATAAGGAAACCTTTATTGTCCCACAATGGGGAAATTTCAACGTTGCACTGCACTGTTTTAGAACAGCAGGAGAACAAATAGTAAATCAAAATGACTAAATAAAAGCATGAGAGAGCTAAAGCCCATTTAATTTACCTTCATCTCCTTGTATGCTAAAGATACATATTTTTCTTAATTCCTGATTCCTGTCGCTTCAGAAAGTTTATGCTGAATTTTGACTCTGCGTCAGGGGACGAGGAGAACGCAGTGGGGCGTCTTGCTCATGATAGTGGGGTGGACTGAGAGGTGGGAGCAGCTGTACCAGACCATTGTCATCTGCATTAACCACATCGCTGGGGAGTGCACAAGGTCAAAGTCTTTAAGGGCCTGCAGGGACGGCTGATTGTGGGTAACATGTTATCACTGCAAAACAATGTCATATTTGTAAAGTGTTCTCCTTTTATCTGTTACTCACTATAATTTACAATTTGAGGATTATTCACATTTCATTAAAATTGGGGCTTTCATTAAAATTGGGGCTTTCATTCTATGTAATTAATAAAGAAAATGCTCTAATAACGGTCATTGAGGATAATCTAAAACATACTGACTATAGATGTACACTCGGTTGCTTGTGTTGCTTTTGTGTTCGTTCCAAGCCTGGATAAATGGGGTTTCACTTGTAAGGGCATCCGACTTAACACTCATACCAAATTGCATTGCAAATCACTGTATCCTGAATGTTTAACTAGTGGTATTACAATATAAACCAAAGCATATTAAACAAACTAAACAATACAACTTTGGGTGTCATCATGTATTAATAATCATCAGTCAGAAAGGATGCCAACAGATCTGATCAAAGTTTATTCTTGAAGTTAATTCTTCGTGGTACTACTGACCAGATTAAATGTGTTTCCTAGAAGGTGTTCTGGAACAGCTTTGACAGAAGGTATTTCCTCCGATGATCTGCGGAGGAGCAGCAGCAGTAACACCATTATGTCTAGCGTCTGCAACCGTCACATTCCTTCAACACACATTCCATTATGGTTTTGCTTTCGCTTGCCATCCGTCACGTAAAATTAAGTGAACATGACTACAGAATTAATGCAAAGAGTAGCTCGCAATTGAGTATATGAATAATTTATGTCTACATTTGAGAATGTCTGAAATTGTGAATTAATCCCATTAACCTCTCTGATGGCAAGAATAAAAGCATATGTCTTGACGAATGTTTGCTGGGCTCAAATTTAGTGCTATTGAGAGCGGCTTTTCCCAGGCAGAGCTGCAGACAGATTGTATGCAGCGTCGCACGGAGCTTATATAGATCCTCGTGTGTGTGTGTGTGTGCGCGAGGCGTGTGTGTGAGTGTGTGTAGGAATGACAGAGAGCTCAATGGAGGCGTCTGTCTCAGCCCCACACCCGGCCGCCGTGTCCCCCGCACCTTGCTCTGTGATGAATGCACGTGGGCCCTCTCTCCCACATGCAGCTGACATTATTAACACAATATAAAATGTGATGGAGCGCTCTGCCTCACTGTGGGCCTCGGCGCGGCCTGACTCGGCTACTGCGTGATTTATTCCCACAACCATGAAAAAGTAAGCGTGCCATTAAAATCCCAGGTGTTTGCAGGCCACACGACGCACCGGGCACAATCGATAGTGTCACTCTTTTACATGGCTCATTTTGAGGTCGACGCTGCATCATACGCCATTACTGAGGCTTGATCTATGGAAGGGCAGCCCCCGTCTGACTGGAGGTGTGGGCACGCATAGATGCGCGCTAAAAAGGACTACGCACATGGAGCTGGTGTTTACAGTGGCTCCACTTGCACTCTCATTATTCCACACGGCTAATGCAGCAGATAATGTACTGTAAATGGCAGCAAGTCTGATTGATACCTGCACTTAGAACAATTAGTGCTACACAAGTTTGGGAAAAGACAAAAGTTTGCAGCGCACTGTAGTTGCTGAAGGATTAGCTCCTGAGCTCTGAGTGATTTGTTAGTGTTAGTTGAGCGTGTTCCCAAGGCTATAAAGTGTGTCACCTGTAACAAACAAGGACTAATGCTGCACTGCCAAATGAAAACCAAGAGCGAGCACCAGTGTGCTGTCTCAGAGCTTTCACAGACTGTCTTTGCACAGCAAAACCACAATCAAAAATTATTTGAGAAAATGTTACAAAAAAAACAACAACATTTGGCTCAAAGGCATTAAAGGATTTAATTGTCCATCTTGAGCAGATATATTCAAGATAAACAATGAAAAAAGGGCTCTGCAATGTTGAAAATGCATGAATGTTCTTATTTTGTATCCTTAAATGCTGGCATCAACAGGTTACTATTTCCTGGCTAAACTGATATACTCAGCAATGCAAAATATTTCTGAAAGGAAGGCCATTGTTTCTTCAGCAATTGCCAGATATAACAAATCACAAGATTGGATGGGAAGTATGGAGGCGAAAAGGATAAACTGTGAGATGAACCTTAAAAAAAACAGCTTGCCCAAACTAAATTTACTATTTTGTTTTATCTATTTATTTAACAGGGACAATGCAATCATACATAGTTACAAAACAAAACTTGTAGCCGATGCAATGCATACAAAGTTTAAAGCCAGTGGCTAATTTTCTACACACAGTATATATATATATATGTATATATATATATATATATATATATATATATATATATATATATATATATATATATATATATATATATATATATATATACATTTAAAATAATATATATTATATAAAATATATATAACATTTGGTTGAACTGCTTCATCTCACAGTTTGTCCTTTTCGCCTCCATATTAACTTTTTTATGTATTCCACAAACGACATCTCTTTGTTTTCTCCACCTTTCCCCCAACTTTATTCCCAGTAGAGCCTCCATGAAAATTAACTATTAATCTGTTTCCCAAAGGAATTCCTCAAGCCGCACAAGCCTGACAGCCACAGTGCAATGGTTGTTGTGTGGTCAACAGACAATTTTCCTGGGCTTCACTGCCTTTCAAAGGCACTTTTTCATCCAGCCCTGATCATGTGAAAAAAATGTCGTTGTCAAAGGTTCTCTGCTTTTCTTCTCACACAAAGATGTCAGATGGAGAGAGTTAGAATTTCCAAACATGTTAATCCATGTGAGCGTAAACTCAGCCCCTTCCTCCACAGCTCCACAGTTCATTCAGATGTTGGAAATTTCCTGTGCTTGAGTAACAAGTGTTCTTTTGAGTTCAGATGCAATATGTCCTTAAACTGAAGGATTATGGAGTTACTCAATAGAATCAAACTATTCAGGCATACACAAGCAAAAAAAACACTAGTGTGCTAACCAGTTCCTCTGTGCTGCCCCTGATTTCATAAAACATGTTAAGCAAAAACAGAGCTGTGGCGTTGTGTCATCAATACATATTTAAAACCACCCAAACAGGAAAAGCAAGGCAGCATTTTACAAAGAAGATATATTATTGCTCGAGAGGGATGACAGGTGTCTGGGAACAAACCCCTGGTGACCCTGTAGTTAGAGGGGTCACCAGGGGTAAAAAGGTGGTCCGGTCTATTATAGCTCCGCCTCTTCCTGTCTGCCGCCCCGACAGCCCACAATCCAGCCATCAGTGCGGTCCGACCTCCTCCTGGAGCAGCCTCTCATCAGACCGGCTCCTGTCATCACACTCACATCCTCGCCAGAGCGCAGTCTGATGGATGAGGCCACTTTTGATAATGGCATCAGGAACTGGGGCGTCTGCCTTGTCATTAGATCCTATCAGAGCGGTCTTGATACAGCAGAGGAGGACCACAAGCTCACATACACACAGGCTATGCAGAAGGTAGATATGGCCGCAGATAATAAAGCTCTTCACCTCTGGACTCTAATATAGCAGCTGGAGTTAATTCATCACATCAAAGTTCAGGTCCCTTGAACCTCCTGCTAACGGAGCACTTCCTGAATGCCACCAATTCAAACACAGAACATTTATAATTTTTCTCTTTTTATCGATCCATGAACATTTGTTGAGCTGAACCCTTTTGTGTTTACTACCCACACTACCCACATTTAAAAATAAATACTGTTTGACAGGTTGGATCATACTTTCAATCACATTATACGACAATCTTATAAAACAGACCAATTGGTAATGAAGCCTTTGTGTAGAGAACATGTTTTACAATATGTGTTATCAGTGAGGTTGCCCTGACAAAGCACAAAGGTTGGGTAATTATGAAAGACAGTAGAGGGGCCCTGCACACCGGGATAAGGCACACACTACTCACAAAGGGCTTGCCAGTTGAAGAATAACTCTAGGCTGAATTATGGATAGATGTGAATGGTGTCTCTTCTCCACAGATGGCTGCACACATGAGAATCCCAAGGCCTGTATAATTGTATTGCTAATAAGGACTAAAGCCAATTAGGCATTTAAGTGTGCTGTAATCACTTGGACGAGAAACTCGAACGGAGCACTATGAAGGAGATAGAAAACCAGGCCAAAGGACAAATGAATGCCTCCCCTTCTCTCTCCCACTCTGACAACCATAATTAGACATAAACTGTATGTATGCTACTGAAAAGTCCCAGTGGGGGAGCCAACCTGCATGTATTTACAGCGCTCCAGCCTCGACTCATTCATTTTCTATTGTCCCTGAGGTTTGTATGACAAGTGAAATGAGGCAGAAAGAAAAAGAGGTGCTAGTCAGCGCTGCGTAGCAACCTGTAAACAAAAGAGCATGTCTTACATAAAAGTGTGAAAAGGAGCAAATGGGTCTCTGCAGACTTAGTGGGAAGTCTCGACTGCTTCAACGGCTGAAATACATTTTTAGGTTATTATTCACAGGGGTAAAAATGGTATTACTCATTATGAATTACAATCGCAACGGTTAAATAAACAGACATTTTTCCCAGAAGCCAGAAAAACAAACATTGTGAGTGATACACTAAATATATCTGGGAAATCTATCCACTGTTCCATTAGACAAAGTTAATAAATAACTATGTAATGTGTCATCCACTGAGGTCATATAAATTGGTGTAAAGTTGAATAAAGTTAGTTATATTTAAATATCTCCAGTAAATGTACAGTTGGACTATTAAAAGAGTTTGGTGTGCTGGTAAAACCAAGCAGCAGCCTTACAGACGGACTATAAAGCCTCCAGACAAGCTGTCTGTCACAACATTTGTTTGCCAGATTACATTCCTTTCTACCTCTGAGAGCGGCAATAAAATGGTGAATTTCTCGAAACAGCATTGCTCTCTCTCAAAGTGCAATATGTCCGCCGTCACATGTGTTTGAAGGTGGCACTGTGGGCACAATAACGTATGCTCCGGCTCTTTCTTCATCTTCAAGAACTTTTTCAACTTCAGCCGGGAAGGAACACAAAAGACTGGGCTATCTATGGGAAGTATCAATACATTTAAGCAGGGGCATGCATTTCTCATAAAGCAGCCCCAAAAGCAGAGCGAGCCAATGGGGAAGAGGCCGCTTGATCAACCCATAAAGGGAACCTCAGTTATGAAGCGCACACAAGAAAAGAGGGGAAAAGAATTGGGCAAAGGGGAGAGGGAGCAGACTGAAAGAAAAGGTCATGAGTGGCAGTTGATTTGAGGAGTTTGTGCGACCCCACAAAGGGCCATGACATCATCAGGTATTGAAGGGAGCGCCGTGGAGAAGGGCTCCTTTAAAAAGCTCCCCGCTTACACAGGCTGTAATTACATTTGCACTAAACATGCCCAAGTGCTCCTGTGCAGAGGAGGACTCATTTGCAGGGTGGGAGGGAGTAATAATTGTTGTTTTTAATGTCCTAAATATAAAACTTCCAATGTAAAAAAAAAACTGTTGGTGTTATTAGTTAGCAAAATGTAAACCGTTTGTCCCCTGTGCTTTTGGGAGGTAACACTGTAAGCACAGCAGACATGGCATCTAGTGTACAGAAGGAATGTGAAGTAAGTTATGCACATAATGAATCTGAGCAATACTAAAACTCTGACCACCTCACTCTCTTTCAGTTCAGTATATTCCTCAGTGAGAAGAGCCGACACAGTAGTGAATACAGTGACTCACTCTTTAGTGGTGCTAGAACCAGGGCTGTACTACTATACACAATAGTAGTGTCAAATTAAAACAAATTAAACCTTTCATGTATTATTTTTGTTTGTAAAACATTATACATTTGTACAACATTGTACAATGTATTTTTTTGTATTTTATTTGCTGTTTGTTTATTTTTAGAATAAAGAAAGATGACAAAAATCTAAATTTCTTTAAAAAAAAGTAAAAGAAAAAAAGACCAAGGGTAAAATTGTTATAGATATTGGCTGTAATGTCAAATGATATGCTTGAGTTGCTGCTCTACCAAACACAGAGAGATGAATCCGGCCTGGAGCCAGTTCAGTGGTGATGTGCTGTGATGTTGGGGTGTTACATTCAGCAACAGTCTGATATTTGCGGCTCCGGGCTGTTCCTCTCTGCCTCTGACACGCTTCTCCAGTCCATTCACTTCCCCGACAGAGCCTGAGAAGCGCGGCAGCAGCGCACTCAGCCAGCAAATTCAATTAGCTCTCCCATGATGACACCAGCCGGCTGTCAGGATGACACACTGTAATATGATAAAATTATAGGCAAACACTTGTGCTTCCGTCATGGCCCTGTGGGACACCAGTGCCAAGAATCAGACGGTAACATGCTAATTTCATTCTGACAGCTCGCTTGCTGTGCACAATTGTTGCATTTTACACAATGGGAAGTAATACTGTCAGTGTGGTAGAGCTTGTGCTTCAAATGGGGCTTGACAGAACACAGAGAAAATATCATAAGCACCAGAATGTCTTTGTACAAGTTCATTTCAGATTTAGACAAAACAAATACAGGTATTGGAAAATTAGCACTTGTGCTAAATAACACTTATGTATCTCAGTTCAACTAATTAACTGCTATGTCCATATCAAATAAATAAAACCACAATTCACATTTAGAGTATCTCTTTTAATTTCCAAAATTGACAATATTACTAAAGAAAACAAAGCTGTATTAGTTTCTTAATTTAGATATGTTTTGTTTGTTTTGTCATAAGTTTAGTAAACTATAAAGGTCCTGAATACAAACACATTCTCATGCAGCTGACTTTAGCATCCAGTGCTTTGCAGCTCGATGCATTGGATTCTTCTTGCCTTGAGCCCTGATCCATTTTCTCTCTGCCATGATCTATTGTATGGATGTTCCTCCATGATGGCTGCATGTTGCCATTGATGCTTCCCTTTCTTTATTCCTCCAAGGACTAAAAACACCTGTCTGCTTTAATCACTAAGTCCCAGCACTTCAGCACACAGATGCCATCGCAGTGGGCAAGGAGCAGCTATCAGACACAAACACACATATGGACTATAGATCTTTAGCTGTACCAGTCCAACACTTTCTTCTCCTCATATTGCCCTGTTTACTGCTCATATGAATCACTATATCATACAGGAAGCACTGAGTGTCTATGCTATGAGTCACTGTAAAAAGTGAAGCATGAATGAATTATGTCATGAGTCAATTATTATAGTGCTCATATTCATGCTGACACATCCTCATTTCACAGAAACCGCATGAGTCAACAATGCACACAAAAAAGTGCAAAGGGGTAAAATAAAATCTGTTATTGCTTTACTTGCTATCGTCTCATGGACTATTTTGATTATTGACATGTTTTCTCATGGTTAAGAGGAACTGTTCTGGGAAATGACCTCCAAATGTGCACTGTCCTGTGTTTGCTTCTCTGGACAGTGGCCTTGAGAGCTATGAAATAATCTACCAAAGGTTATCCAACATTAATCCACCCACCTGCCCTGTCTGACCACTGCACCCTGACATTAGGGTGTCCGCTCACTGATCTCTTCTGAATGTAAATAATGATGTGTGTTTGCTCAGTGATGAACAGATCGTTCCAATAGTTTTTTTCTAGGAAAACAATTTGTCCTTGAATGCTCAATGTTTGCACCTCATGGACTTTTATGAAAGGTCCCATTTAGAATTTCACATGAAGCCCCCGCTGACACCTGTCCTTACTCACAGATAAGGACAAGATGAATCAATATATAAACATGCAAAAACCTGCTCTGGACATCATGACAGCAACTTTATGTCATGGTCACTGAATTAATCATTCTGTTTTAACAAAACAACTTAACAACTCAATTTATTCCAGGGTAGAAAGGTAACATGATGGCATATAAAAGAATAGAAATAAAATGGTCACATTTATAAAGCACTTTTTGACCGTCAAGGCACTCAAAGCGCTTTATATCAAGCAACCAGTCACCCATTCACACACACAATCACGCAGACACTGGGGGCGAGTCGGGTTAAGTGCCTTGCCCAGTATTCCACTGAGCTGCCACCCATATTACTACAAACTATGCTGGGAATGATATTTGAAACACAGTAGTGTATGTTATTCCCTGTGAGTAGAATCTACCCCCAGATGGAGCGGGAGACATAGGCATGGCCATTTGTTCCTGCATTAGCCAGGGAAGGTAGCCTTCTTAGCAGCAATAAAAGGTAGGATTATCGCCCTGCTTGTAAAGACTGCCAACCTATTTAGGTAAAGTGTAAAAAAACGACAGGAACCAGCTGATAGTTAAGTCAAGGCAGGTGTTTGGGAAATTACAAGTGCTGCACACAAAGTGGGTTATCTGTCAGAGGTGGCGGCTTTGTTAGCTTTACTGCGCATCACTGAGGTTTTAGGCGCTCCAATGCATTCAGTGTTTTTATACTGCGCTGTTCTGCAGTTGACCTTTTAGTACACCTCTGCCAACACATTAGTATTATAAGTATGAAAACATTTCTACTGAAAGTACATAGCCAACAGGACTACAGGAGTACAGTATGTGATGTTGAACTGGGATTATTCTTGCAAACTAAAAATAAAAGGGGGAAAAAAGTTTCACTGTGACAACGGTTGCTGAGGTGCAGAGAGGAACCCTCTCAGAGTTCAAAGATGACAAGTTTCCCACAGAGTAACACCAATAGACTCAATTCAACTGTGTCTTTGCAACAAAATTCAACTTGTTTTGCTTCATTAAGTTCTAAGAAGATTACCATATTTTACAGAACCTCAAATTTACACTCTGAATGAGATTTTCCTGCAGCGCGGAGGCTTGGGGTGACACAGCTTGTTTGCCCAGCAAATAGCCCTGCTCACTGGTCACCTCTGGCTCCAAATCTGCTTATAGATTTCCATTGCTGTGTGGCCTGAGACAGGTCAGGGGGTCAGTATCTTGCAAGGCATTCTGGGAGTGATTGTTCACCAAAGGCCCAGGGTGAGGAATCTATCATCATTAATGCACCAGTCTGCTCTTGTTAACCGGCTGCCCAAACATGATGGAGAAAGAATGGACGTCTTTTGAATCGGTTGCTTTTGAAAGAAATCAAATTCGTCATTTTCGCTAATAATTAGGGTGGCCAGAGAGGTCAAAGGGTCAGGCACAAATAATTATTTGATGATTCTTTATCACTTTTTTTACTTTATCTGATCTATTTGTGCATTATGAAATAGAAATATTAATTGTATTAACTACTTAAAGCTGTGGTTGTCACTGTTACAACAAATTCTCATGGTTTCTTTGAATTACTAACTCAAATCAAACAAATTGACCTTTCCTCAATTCTCTAGCTGATTGACATTTGAGGTGACCATCAGCGTCATCACCATATTACGTTTGGTGCAACAGCTGCAGATGCTTACAATGATGAATTCACTCAAACGCATGCATCTTCAGAAATGTTTACATAAAGCCGTGAACCTGGGTTAGATATTGCGACCCAGGACTAACATTAGTGTCCTCCATCACCCGGTCATGCACTTCCTTGAGCGTACAGCCATTAAAGCTGTCCACATGATATAGGTGAGAGGAGCCAGCTGCTCATGTTAGCGTGGAGGTCTTTTTTTCTCTCATGCGCATCCCATAAGCCCCTCCCAAAGGCAAATGGATCCCCCATTTTATCATTGTTTCAGTTTAACCTTTGACCCCACACGGGAAGCTAAATAATGAATTCCATATTTCCCTGTGGTGGTCAAGCAGGATTGGCTGTTAGTGACCATCAATCAAAGCCAGTCGAGCACAATGGTCACATGACTGACTTCTCACTCATCCGCTGTTGGGAAATGAAATGATAAATTTGAGCTATAAATGCATGTAATCAAATGAATTTATAGTGTACAGGCAGTATACATTTTTAGGAGGGGAAATGTGAAGACAGAAGATAACAGAAATTAGTGGGCACAATATATCAAAATGTTGATTATATTGTGAATGCTGCTTTGAATATATGCAAAATTCTAATATAATATAATACATAGTTTATATTTTATTTAAAAAAAATGTTGTAGGGAAAGATTCAAGTGTAGTTAAAAAAGTCAAAATCAAATGAGTTGATTTAAAAATGATATGAATAAGTTACGTTAAGGTGAAATTTCTACACAGACATTTCACATTTGTCTGATAATTCAACCTCTCAAATTAAATATGTTTTAACACATTTCTGTTGAACTGACATGTTTTTTGTCTTACGCATCATCAGACTATTTAATCACATTGCGATTTAAAAAACCTTAAAAAGATACCACCAAAAAGAAAAAAAAAAAAACTTTCTGAAACTATTGCTGCAGATAAGAAGCGTGTGAAAAATCGATGGGCAAACTCAGTTGTCGGTGTGACATTGTGCTGACTAAACCTCAGAGGAGCGCAGCCGACTGAGAAGAGGGTTTTCGGGACGCCCACTGGAGATAAGAGACCGTTCACATGGGAACAAGACGAGACCCTTTTTATTTTTTGTTCTAAAATCGCCAAATCTTTAAAGGAACAGACTTGAGCATCGGGCTTCCTTCTCAGTTATACCTGGATGACAGCTCTGGGCCTGGCACACTGCATTGTCGACAGTGGGAAAAAGGGTACAGGACAGGCGCAGTAATCTCCTCCTAAGCCTCGCCTATTTATCACTGAGGTAATGATAAGAATCAGATTTAGAGGTGAACCCGGAGATGGGTCAGAGCCTCACACAGGCAGTAACGCGATCTGCAGGAGAGTGCTGATAACCTGGGACAATACGGGAGAGGGGGGGGGGCGCCTGTCAGATAAATAAAACAAACGGTGCACCAATATAAAAGAGGGGGGTCAGCAGACAACAAACACCCAACACTAAGAATAGGAAGTGAGTGAGAGCGGTCGGAGGAGGAGATAATGGAACCAAAGCAGATGACTTATTTTGTGGTGACAGTCAGGGCCAAGCACACCAGGGCGCTGTCGGTGTAAATCTCTGCACTTGGCTTATATTCAAAACTCAAACTTGTATCGAACTTAGCGGTGCAACTGGAGTTCACCTGGTGACCTATTTCTGACTTCCACTTCCACAATTGTTTAGTCCTATAACGAATAGGTAACACTTTAAAGTAAGGTTCGTTAGAAAATGATTTATAAGGCATTAAAGGCGCAATGGACGATTTTTCGGCGATTTGAGAACGCAGGTGGAAGTGCGCATGCGCACTCCCCCGTGCGGACTGATACAACACACACGTGCGTTTGTTTATTAGCGCGACGGATCGCATCGCATCTCTCGTCTCGTAGATTTCTGTCTCTTATGAGTCAGCTCGAACAGTCTTTCTCCGTCTTCATTTTGTCCCGTACACTGAGGGAACTATATTATGATAGATCAATGCGCTTAGACACGTGGAACCGTGCTGCTCTCGGAGGACGAGCCGCACACGGCTGCAGGTGAGCGGTAGGTGCGTTTTATGATTGATATGTGGCAGGACTAATCTGCAGTCCACGCCACGAGGAAATAAGATTCAGATTTGGGCCAAAAAAATTGTCCATTCAACCTTTAATAAGCATCAGTTCTTCGTTTACAAGCGCTTATAAAGCAGTTACTAGCATGTATCACTCGTTTATTGAACATAGTAGAATAAGCAGCTTATTAATGCTCTACATTTGAGACATTATTTAATATTTCGGTAAATGGCATATTAACATTTAAAATGTATTAGAAGCCATCTATAAATGCTAGTATTTGTCCAAGTGCTTATGAATTTTACTTGCTTAACTGATATATCCAGGCTATTAATTATAATCTAAACAGGTCACAATAATGAGGTTAACAGCAGATGCAGGTTCCAAAATAAACCGTGATAGCGGCTTGATAAATAATGCTTGATGCTACTTTTTATGTCGTCTTAAGTTTTGTGGTTATAGCATCCACACACATATGTACACACACACACATGATAACCATTTCATAATACTACTCGTCAAAAGTGTCAACAAATCTAATCGGACAGGACTTCCGTCTTTCTGTGATAAAGGTTTATTGTTATGTCTTTGTAAGGTCACTCCAAACACCCACATTTAAGTGCAGAACAAGGCATTACTGTGCATCATGATGGTAGTTACACGTCCGCCAGGCTGTTCCTATGGTCTATTTCCATAAGGGTGGGCTTTGGGGTCAATATGCTCTGGTGAGGTCACTCAATGCTGTCAGGGACCCAGGGATACCAGTGGCCCAAGGGAGTACCTCTTTAACTCATAGGAGCGCAGGTATTCCAGGACAAATGAAGTCCTGCGTCCCTACCAAAGCATAGCAGCAACACGGCTATATGAAAACACCGGCCGGTCCAGCAATCAATAGCAAACGTGGATGGACTGTACGGGTTTAGCAAATGATCGCAGGCCCTGTTGTCAGTCATGCATACACTGGGTCAGATCAGGAGGTGGACAGTCTGCCTCCCACACAGGAGATTAATGAGCTAAGCTGTAGTGCAGAGATGACTGATGACTGCGATGTAAAGGTTAGGGACCCCAATGGCCACCGTCACCTCTGTGTCTTTAGTGGATGGCTGGATCTTGTCCTCGAACACTACAGAATCAGTTCGGTGTAACAAGTGATAAAGTTGACAGTTGTAATGTTTTACAGGCTTCAATGAGCAGTGATGGGAGCCACAAGTCAGATAAGCCACCTGTAAATTCACCGTTTACATGCAAAGAGTAATCGGACTGCGTCAAAAAAAATTAAAAAATCTATTTTTATCCTTTCCAGACCGGTAATACCAGTTCTGCCCGAGCATCTGCTTGTTTATGATGTTTATCATGTACATGACATCTGAACACGGATAGTGGTTTTGGGAGTATCAATCCACGGCACAATGATCTTTGGGCCATCCATTTAAATAGGGGTTCATGCAATATTGTTTAAGGTATTGTTGAATATAAGAGTTATGCAAAGTCGTTGATAAAATTAGAACAATTGTACAGCTAAACTGAAATGTTGAGTTTAAATAAATGTATTATGTCAACATGTCACTTTTTACATAATGTATTTTTTTAAGTCAACATTTTTAGTGTAGTGCCTAAAATCAACTGCATAAGTGCGTATTAAGTGCGTCATTTTCATGTCGGGAAAATGTTTTGGAAATGTCCTAAAATAACCATTTCCTGGTGTTAACAAAGCCACAATACATATTTTGTCAAGCAGGAAATAAAAAAGAAGCCCCTGTCCTTGTCGTGGTTTTGCTTATATTTACATACAGTATATAGCTGGTTTCTTTTACAGGAAATAAAGCAAACGGCAGCGTGCGACAGCAATGAGTCAGAGGATCACACAATTTTGAGGTTACTGTTTAGGTCTCCCATGAGCTCAAGCCTTAGCCATATCAGTTCAACACACAATTATTATAGCAATGCCCAGCTGTGTCGTCAGGGGTGTTTGTGAAATAACACAGCAATAAACTTTAGTGACTAACTCTCTGACTTATGGATTTCACAGACACACATTTCCTGTTAGGCAAGGCAAGTCAAGTTTATTTGTAGAGCACAATTCATACACAAGACAATTCCAAGTGTGTCACACAACAGGAACAAATGCATTCAAATCACAAAACAGATAAAGACGTGAAAGTCATATGCACAACTAAATAGACTGTTCCAGATTTTAGCTGCATAAAACTGAAACACAGATTCCCCATGTTTAGTCATGACTCTGGCACCAGCAGGAGGCCGGTCCATGTTTAGTCCTGACTCTGGCACCAGCAGGAGGCCGGTCCATGTTTAGTCCTGACTCTGGCACCAGCAGGAGGCCGGTCCATGTTTAGTCCTGACTCTGGGCACCAGCAGGAGGCCGGTCCATGTTTAGTCCTGACTCTGGGCACCAGCAGGAGGCCGGTCCATGTTTAGTCCTGACTCTGGGCACCAGCAGGAGGCCGGTCCATGTTTAGTCCTGACTCTGGGCACCAGCAGGAGGCCGGTCCATGTTTAGTCCTGACTCTGGGCACCAGCAGGAGGCCGGTCCATGTTTAGTCCTGACTCTGGCACCAGCAGGAGGCCGGTCAGTGTTTAGTCCTGACACTGGCACCAGCAGGAGGCCGCTCCATGTTTAGTCCTGACTCTGGCACCAGCAGGAGGCCGGTCAGTGTTTAGTCCTGACTCTGGGCACCAGCAGGATGCCGGCCCCTGAGGTCCTCATAGTCCAAGATGGTTCATATGGCACTAACGTGATGTACTTTGGTGCTAGGCCAGGGGGAGACTTATACACAAGCAGAGCTGCTTTAAAGCATCCTGAGAAAAGGACTAATGTGATCATACTTCCTGGTTCTAGTTAGGACCTGAGCAGCAGCGTTCTGGATGTACTGCAGCTGTTTTACAGCTCGTTTGGAGAGGCCAGTGAGCAGGCCGTTACAGTAGTCTAATCTACTGGAGACAAACACATGGATACGTCTCTCAAAGTCTGGTTTGTACACTAAATCTTTGATTTTTAGATGTTTTTAGATAAACTGCTGATGTCCATTATTACCCCCAGATTTCTAATTTGGTTTGTAGGTTTTAGAGCGAGACTCTGGAGGTGACCGCTAACACTTTCTCTTTGTTTCTGTGGCCAAAGATGATGATTTCAGTCTAGTCCGAGTTCAGCTGGAGAAAGTGGTTTTGCATCCACAAACTGATCTGTTGGATGCAGTGACAGTGAATCCACTGGTCCATATTCACCTGCCGACAATGAAACATAGATCTGAGTGTTGTCTGTGTAATAGTGATAGGACACATGTTTGCTGCGTAATAAAACTGACCTGACATTTAACTGAGCTACTGACTTTTAACCAATTTAGAGCAGTACCAGTGATTCCCACCCAGTCCTCTAGTCTCTGTAGGAGGATCCCAATGAACAACAGTGTCAAAAACAGCGCTCAGATCTAACAGAATTAAGACTGAGGCTTTGCCCGTGTCAGTGTTCAGGCGGATGTCATTTGTCACATTGCTAAGAGCAGTCTCAGTGCTATGATGAGCTCTAAAACCTGACTGAAAAACATCAAATGAGTTGTTTATTAAGAAAGAGTCGGTGAGCTGTTGGTAAACAACCATTTTGAGGACTTTGCCCTAAAATGGCAGATTAGAAATGGGCCAGTAATTGCTCAGTCCTGCGGCATCAAGACTGCTCTTCTTTAGGAGAGGCTTTATGACAGCAGTTTTCAAAGCCCTTGGGAATGTTCCAGATTGAAGCGACATGTTAACTATGTGAGTGAGTGGTGCAAACAAACTGTTCAGCACAGACTTTAGAAATCTGGTGGGTAACACATCGAGGCAGTATGTAGATGAACTCAGATTGGGGATGATCCCCGGACAGTTTTATCAGTTACAGGTGCATCGTGAGTTAGTATTAAGTGTCTAGGTGGTTATAGGTTATTACTTGCGATGTGGAATTTATAGCATTTTAATGCCCTGAACTTTCTCCTTTATACATAGAATCCAATTAACTCATAAACAGACCTGGAAGTTATTTCTGCATGTGACATGTTCTGCTATTGTTACATAACCTGGTTCTGGATAGATTTGTGTATCACTCTGAACTGAGTTCTACACAATATCAATCTGGACAGGTTCTCGCCAAAAGCAATCAGCAAAAGGCGTAGCATCATGACGAATATTTAAATCTGATTGGTGTGTTACAACAGTGGAACAAGCCGGTAAATCAAACTTGTTAAATCCAATCAGAGGAAAACAGAGACTTCCCCCGCGTCCTCAAATACAAAAAGCACACTTGCAAGACAAAAAAATGTCCATAAATCTGCTAAATTATGCCAAAGTACATCTGTCAGCGTCGCCATGTTTAAGTTCGTCCTTTTGACTTCTGCCTAAACCACAATGCTGCCCTGTGATTGGTCAGCGGCCGGGCTCAAACCGAACACAAGCCCGACCTGATGGATTCTCAATAGTTTATGAAACATAATAATTGTTACACTTCAATGTATTTTAAACTTTCACCAGATTCTTAACCTATCATTGTTACACTTTATAATAAAGTATAAATAGAAAGCATTACCTAATCATTAAAACATGTTTCATGATCATGAACATTCATTAACCACGGAATACAAAGCATTTCATTATTTATAAATAACTGACAAAAAAATAACCTAATAATTAACAACCACGTTCACCCTAGTATTAAATATGTTAAGCATTAGCATATTTTTGGTTAATAAAAAATGCCTTTTGTTCATGATTAGTGTACCGGTATATAAATATGAAACCTATTGAACAAGTTTCTTTTTAGTCTCTGATTATTACATTTTTTCAAGGATTAATACACATTTATACAATATTTGTATGAAATATGCCTGATTATAGTTAAGAGTGTTTCCCAATTAATATTATTTTGAATCTCAACCAACTCTGATGCTAGCAGCCAGAAACTTAAAATAAATATATATAAAGAACTTGGGAAATAATGACGTTCTAAGGCTACGAAAGAATAAATCACAATCATAACTTCTTCTTATAATTACAGTCAATATGATGAGCAAGAGAATCAAACATTTAGTTTCAGACAAACAGAAAGAAATCCACTTTCCAACAACATCTGAGCCCCGTGCGTTGTGTGTCATCCAAATGTGCCATATGCCACTGCCACACTTTCTGCCCACTTTTTGACCACTTTCACAAATTTAGCAAACATTCCTTTTCTTGGCCCGTGGATGTTTCCCCTTGTTGCTCTTCGTCTCACTCCCCCCTTTCTTCTGCGTCCTCTTTCTTTGACTCCTTGTATAGTGGCGTCTGCAGCTGTATTTTTAATCAAGAGAGGGGATCCATAGAGAAATGGGCATTTCTTTCAGAGCATTACATTCTTCCCCCCTCCCAGTCTGCACTCATGGATCACTGGTTAGCTTAGAAATACAGCCGGCACAAAAGCAGCAGCTGACATGTGGGGCTTAATGGTAATAATGGCCATTTTTAAGCTCAATCAATCACATTTAGTGGACATCTCCATTTTGCCTGTGAAAAGGTGTAAATAATAATAACGCTAATAAAATTTAAAAAAAGGGGAGAAACGGGCAGGAAATGGCGGTTGGTGGGGAGGAAAAAAAAATCCACCTTGGTAAATATTTTAACTGCTTATTAAGATTTGGAGGGGTTGCAACAAAAGCAGCATCTGTGCTTCAGGGAGGAGGCGTGAAAGGGTAGACACAGATGGTTCAAATAGTGAAAACTGATCCATGAACTGACCAAAGAGAAAAAAAAGCCATTTATTTCACTTTTTTTATTCATTGTAACTCTGTCCAGCTTGTGTAAAAGTGTGCGAGTCCTTTTATGCTTTATGATGCAAATTGATCCAAGGCTCCACAAGTCTGAATGTCGCATCAAAAAAAAAAAAACGAAAAATCTCCCGAGGACAGAATTCGTTGGACAGCTTGTAAAACGTGCAATGAATACCTCAGTTTGTTTATCTTTGTGAGGTTTGAATATTCCGATGTCTCTTTGCCTCCCCTTTTATGAGCGTCTGACTTGTGGTGTGATCCTTAGACACGCAATGGCAGGAAGAGGGGCAGGTTGACTCTGCAAGACAATATACTTTGTCAAAACGTTTTTGTATTTGGTACTTTAAAGATTTGTAGGAGCGTTGAAAAAAACAATAGAGCTGGCAAGCCCTGAGCAACAATTGGTGGACTAAAAATGGGCGATGCGTTGTCAAGAAAACCGTGTAATTAGCTGCAATTTTCAAACTAACTCACTTCAAGCCTTCTCTTTTCTGTTGTGGCCATTATAATCCCATTTTTAAAAATGGTTGATTAATAAAAAATAAAAAAATCAACTAAGTCCCCTAAGACACCACCGACCGAATAATTGACTAAACGATTAAAAGGCCTAAAGCTCTCAAAAAAAACAACAAGACTATTAATAACAAACATTTCTATTAAACTATTTCTATATTTTTTAATTAAAAGAACATAAAATATTTTTTTTAATGGGTCAAATGTCAATCATACCTATTAAGGCCATGGTCCTAATTTCTCTTAATTTTGTAACCAATAGGTGTATAACTATATATATATATATATATATATATATATATATATATATATATATATATATATATATATACACATACATACATACACAAACACATCTAGCCTCAAGTACTTTCAGATGACTTACTGAAACTTTAAACTTTACTTTTGTCCTTCAGAATAATTAAGGTACATGTAATAAGAGAGAAGCGAAGACCATGGCTTTTTCACAAGATAATATGGAACATTTTACAGCTTTCATCTCTTCCTAATCCTCCCTGTGCTTTTATCTTGTTGGCTTTTTATTGGCTGTGCAGCTCCATGGGAACTTCAGGCTAATAAAAAACAATCTTGCGGAATTTTCCAGAGAATTTGTGCACTATGCCACAAAGATGGCCATGCACTTTGTTCATCAGATGGGACAAATGTAAACAGAACTGTAGAAGGTAAATAACTACCAGCACTGACTGAAGAAGGTTTGACCGCTACCAAGCCTGTGACTTTAGCCAAGAATTTAGAGCCTGGAATTGATCCGTCCTTAGCCCATGACTGACATTAGGGCCGCAAATAAAAATTACTAGACAGCGATTATTGTTATTTTTTCTATTACTATTTGAATAATATTTCTAATGTACTTTGGAGATAAAAAAAAATAAATAAATCTAAAATACTGTATGCCAAGGAAGCTTATTGAAAGAGAATAGACACAGACTTTTTGTCTAGATCTCATAATTACAAAGGAGGTAAATATTTCAAATGTTAATGTGATCGATGTTGCTCTGTCTGATCATTTCTATGTCTTCTTTGACCTGTCTGTTTCTCCCAAACCACAGGTTGGTCCTGCAGTTGTTCAGAGGAGACACATAAGTGATGGCACAGGTGCACTGTTTATGGAAATGATAAACTTTGAAAATGTCTCATGTTCTAATGTAAATGATTTGTTGAACTCTGTTACATCTAGTGTTTTGAATGTTCTGGACACCATCGCCCCTATAAAGGCTAAAATGGTTAAAAATAAGCAGAAGGCGCCGTGGAGAAATGATGATTCGGTCAGGGCACAGAAAAGGGAGTGCCGCAGGGCCGAACGGAAATGGCGCAAGTCAAAGCTCCAGGTTCAAAAAGAGATTTACAAAGAAAAGCTGAACATGTACAACCTAATCTTATGTAGAACTAGGGAAAGATATTTTTCTGAAATAATTGGAAGCTGCAGTAACAACTCGCGTGTCCTGTTTGCCACAGTAAACAGATTAACAAACCCTCCAGCTCAGCTGCCGTTAGAACTCATTTCCACATCCAAGTGTAATGAGTTTGCATTATTCTTTAATGACAAAGTTCAGGGCATTAAAAATGCTATAAATCCCACAATGCAAAAAAATTACCCTAAAACCACCAAGACACTTAGAGCTAACTCACTTTGCACCAGTAACTGACAAAACTGTCCATGAGATCATCACCAGTCTGAGTTCATCTACATGCTGCCTTGATGTGTTACCCACCAGATTTCTAAAGTCTGTGCTGAACAGTTTGTTAGCACCATTCACTCACATAGTTAACATGTCGCTTCAATCTGGAACATTCCCAATGTCTTTGAAAACTGCGGTCATAAAGCCTCTCCTAAAGAAGAGCAGTCTTGATCCCGCAGTACTGAGTCATTACCGGCCCATCTCTAATCTGCCATTTTGGGGCAAAGTCCTTGAAAAGGTTGTTTACCAACAGCTCACAGATTTCCTCTTAATAAACAACTCATTTGATGTTTTTCAGTCAGGTTTTAGACCTCATCACAGCACTGAGACTGCTCTTGTCAAGGTGACAAATGACATCCGCCTGAACACTGACACGGGCAAAGCCTCAGTCTTAATTCTGTTAGATCTGAGTGCTGCTTTTGACACTGTCGATCATGGGATCCTCTTACAGAGACTAGAGGACTGGGTGGGCATCACTAGCACTGCCCTAAACTGGTTAAGGTCCTATCTGGAAGACAGGAAGTACTTTGTTGAAATTGGTAGCTGTGTCTCAGACCACATGACCCTGACCTGTGGAGTGCCCCAAGGGTCAGTCCTGGGTCCCCTTCTGTTCAACCTCTACATGCTGCCGTTAGGTCAGTTGATACGCAGTGAAAATGTGTCCTATCACAATTATGCAGACGACACTCAGATCTATGTTTCACTATCGGCAGTTGACTATGGACCAGTGGATTCACTCTGTCACTGCATCCAACAGATCAGTGTGTGGATGCAAAACAACTTTCTCCAGCTGAACTCAGACAAGACTGAAATAATCGTTTTTGGCCCACAGAAACAAAGAGAAAGTGTTAGCGGTCACCTCCAGAGTCTCGCTCTAAAACCTACAAACCAAATTAGAAATCTGGGGGTAATAATGGACTCAGACTTGAACTTTAATAGCCACGTCAAATCAATAACATCAGCAGCTTTTTACCATCTAAAAAACATTGCCAAAATCAAAAATATAGTGTCAAAACCAGATTTAGAGAGACTTATCCATGCGTTTGTCTCCAGTAGATTAGACTACTGTAACGGCCTGCTCACTGGCCTCTCCAAACGAGTTGTAAAACAGCTGCAGTACATCCAGAACGCTGCTGCTCGGGTCCTGACTAGAACCAGGAAGTATGATCACATTAGTCCTGTTCTCAGGTCTCTGCACTGGCTCCCTGTGGCTCAGAGAATAGACTTTAAAGCAGCTCTGCTTGTGTACAAGTCTCTCCATGGCCTAGCACCAAAGTACATCTTGGATATGTTAGTGCCATATGAACCATCTCGGACTCTGAGGACCTCAGTCTGTTGCCCAGAGTCAGGACAAAACATGGGGAATCTGCGTTTCAGTTTTATGCAGCTAAAACCTGGAACAGTCTTCCTGAAGATGTGAGACAGGCTTCTACTCTGATAATGTTCAAATCTAAGCTAAAAACAGTTTTGTTTAGCTGCGCATATGACTGAAACATTTTTTTCTTTACACTCTTCTCTTTTGTTTGTGATTTTATTAGTTTAGAAAATCAGTTGGATTGATCATTTTTAATTTAGTTAATTTTATTGTATTTCTGTTTCTGTAATTTCTTTGTGATTTGAATGCATTTTTCCTGCTGTGTGAAGCACTTTGAATTGCCTTGTGTATGAAATGTGCTCTACAAATAAACTTGCCTTGCCTTGCCTACTACAATAAAATAAAGAATCTTATTGTATCATTTTAATCTATTATGTGCGATCTTCATATGATTAAACCTGTTTTGATTCCCATGTGTTTGTACTCCAGAAAAATATAAACAATTATTTTAATAGTCGTCTAGTTATGATCATGGCAGCCCCTAATAAACATATTCTGAAAAATCAAATACAAATGTGAATATACTATATTTGTAAACTTAGATGACTCTGTAGTCTTAGAATGAGTAAGAAGAAAACAGCCGAACCTGAACTGACGAGAAGGAATTTATAAGATGTCTCCGTCTGTATTCTCCAGAGGTCACAACTAAATCTCCGTAATAAGTTACATTTCATCTGCAAAAGCGCTGTTCATTTTCAAAATCAAACTCATAAAAGCATCATATAAGCAATAACTGAAGAGAGCCCTTGTAGAAAATTTACATATTAATCCAATGTTAAAAAATCCTCCTCTATAAAACTTTTATTGGCTAAAATAAAACGGAAATGCTTCATGACAAAATGAATCAGTCCTCTGCCAAGACTTTGTTCAAAGCAAGCCACGTGCAGTGAGCATAAATTCACACCTACCACAGTCTGTCGGCTGAGGGAGTTATCAATTTGAATCATCCTAATTCGCAGAAACTTACAGTAAACTCTGAAGCATTGCACAGTCAATTCTCACTGAAACATTTTAAATCCACAATAAAACATAATGGGAGCAAATTGGGGACTGACTAGGCCAAATCACTGAATGGACTGGAAGAAAACGTCAGATGAACCAAAACTAGAGCAAAGTAGGTAGTGAGTCCCAGACAAACAGTGTGTGAGTGTCCCAGTGTTAAGTGGGATAAGCAGGCCAGCAGAGGGGTATTGACTGAGGGTCAGAGTCCAGAGGCAGAGAGCACAAGTCCAAGCCCACCTGGGGCTCGCCCTGTCAGACCCCATGTGCCTCTGTGTACTGCAAATAATCCAATTATAGCTACTCAGCATCAGAGCGATGTGAAACTGATTCATTCATCATGTGAACTGACAGGCAGCTCTCTGCAGACAGATCCTCATACATACTCTTTAGCAGTGACCACCGAATTAAACCGTTTTGAAATGAAAGGAATGGGACTGGGACATGTATGTGGTGTTTACTAAAAGTGATTTAACATTAAATTATAAGCAGTATCTCTAGTTTTTGACATTGTTCAGGCATTATATGGATTATATATTTATATTTTTTAAAAATTCCTTTCCCGATATTTACCCAGTACAATTCCAAAACTGCAAGAATAATCCTTCCTGCTGCTGTCAGACTTTATAACAAACACTGTTAGTACTGAACACTCGCAATACTGACCTAACCATGTGCAATTCTGTCATATGTGCAATTGCTGTTGGAATTCATGTGCAATTACTGTGAAATTCATGTGCAATCTATGTGCTGTCGTGACACATATTCATGTGCAATTACTGTCGTGATCACATGCAATGGTATTTATGTATTTATTTATTTATTTGTCTATGGGAGTTTTTATTTATTTATAGGAGATCTTCTACTGAAAGTGTTTTTCAGACTTCCTATAAGTGATCTATTCTTCTGTATCTACCTCTGTATCTACCTGCGTTGCACCAATGAAATTTCCCCATGTGGGACAATAAAGGAATATCTTATCTTATCTTATCTTATAATCATTATGTTGCAATGTTTTGAATGAGATAAAAGGTGAGCATTAACATTTACAGGTTGGCTGTTAACACAGACTAAAAATAAACCGCTACATATTTGCACCAATTTACAAATGCGGCGTGTGACTGACAGTACACTGAAGTGCACAAACAGTAAACAACTGTAACTGCTTCTGTCTATGTTTCAAGGTCGCACTCACAAAGTGTATTTTATTGGTTTTGTAGTCATCTTTTCTAGAGCAGACTTTTCTACCCACTTGCAGCTGCCTGGCCTTATGTTATACAGACTAATTTGATAATAAAGCTCCACAACCAAACTGAAAGCCACACATATACATAATTGTAATCAGATCATCTGACTATAATGTCTAAAAGAGCCTGAATAATTCAGATGGGATGTTGGGGGCTCCAGAGTGGCAGACTTCACTGATCCCCACAGGTCTAACAACAACCGTTTGGTTAGCAACACTAACTTCCTCTCAGGGACTGAAATATTTTCCTCACATTTACAAAAGTATCTGTTGAGGGACTAGAGCGTGTAATGAGAGTCAAAATAAAGAGGCACTTAGAGTGTGGTCTCAGCACCCACAAAAGCATCGTCAGTGTGCGGCATAATAGGGTCAGAGCGTGAACCCCTCTGCTCCGGCTCCCACATCAGTAGCACTGAAAGAACAAGTCTTTACACAACATATATGTTTACAAAGCATAGTTCTGACATCCATATACTATTGCTTTTGTGTCTCAACAAATTCATTCTTTGAAGGATGTTTCTATCTAATCTACCTCACAGTGTGAGTGTTTCCCTGCCTTGTGTCAGAGCCCACACTGACTGTATGGAGGTGTAAATCACAGCTCTCAGAGCCAGGAACAGGCTGTTGGAGGAACCAAGGAGTGGACTGGATTCTCAGTTCATCCCAAACAATGTTGCATGAACCATAAAGCGCCAATCACAGGGTCTGTCTTGCAATCTGCATCATTCTGGGCACACAAACTGAGTCTTTATATATCTATTTAGTATCTACAACAAATGCATAGGAGAACATTTTCTTAAATTATATGAATATATATTATTGGCTTTCTAGTCTGGTGAAAATGGTGCATGTTTAAGATCAGAGCTAGAGGGGAGGACAGCCCCTGCTACTTCCTGTCAACAATGGGCTGCATTTGATATAATTACCATGTTTATTGGATTTTTATTTTCACAATGACAAAGGGCCATCTGCCTGGAGCAGCTCTCCAGCAGAGCACAGATATCAGCTGTGAAAAATATTGAGCAAAAATTACACCTGTCACAAAACTCAATACACAGCCCCTTCCTGTCTGAGATCTTATTAAAATAGATTTCTACAGGAGTAAATTATTTAGTCTTGAATCAACTGTTAATTGTTTCTTGCATAAGTTTGGTTTGGCCAAAGTATTAAATGTTTTGTAACTACAAACTTCAAATGGTGTTTGGGGAGCACTGATCATAACACATACTGAAATGTCACTAGAAGTATCTTTGAGATGAGGTAGAACGAAAGTCTGTATCAAGAAAACCTGTCTGAGTGCCAGAGTTCCCTAAACAACTGCAGAACGCTCTAATGTGACAAATGTCATGGTGTAATATTTGTTATGTAACTGCTGCCCCCCCACTTCCCTCAGAGTGTTATGCTCCTCCTGGGTGTGATGTCTCATATCTGAGGCCTGGAGCTCACATGAGAGCCCTGTTAAAGATGCTCCTCAGGGCTTGAGTGGAGCGCTGCCTTGTACCCTTCATCCCTTCTCTCATGGATCGTATTTCTGAGGTTATCAAGCGGCTCAGTTAAATGAGGGCTGGTCACAGCAGGAACCAGCTGAATAAAGTTACTATTAGCAGCGCCTCTCCTGTGCTGCTCTCACTCTCGTCTAATTGGGTTTGACTACATTTGTGTAAATGCACAGTCGAAGAATGCATGGGTGGAGGGGCCACAGTCAAAGTGAAGTGTGTCAGTTTGTCCAGACATGGTGGCACTTTAGAATAGCACTCCTTATTAAACAAAGGTTGGGGCTGAAGATTGGTGGGTCAGTGAACAGGCCTGGTCAGTGACTATTGGAATAGGCCAATCGTGTGTGTGCTCACACATGGCTGATCACCTCTGGTGGTCTCAGCTCATTTCCTCCACCAGCAGGAGAACTGAGAGGCAGCACAGAGGAGCAGGGACACCCACACACAGCACATGTGCAACACAAACACGACTAGGCTAATCTATAACCAGTTAAACTTAACAGGAAGTCTAAGCTCCAAGGCAAAACGTGTTTGACAATAAAGGTGACTCAAACAACATTTGGCCTTTAAAGAATACATGAGATATTGATGCCTCACTATGTCTGAATCGACAGTTTTCAAATCAAGGACGGCTCTGACACATACAGTCACTCTAAACTAGGAGATTTGACACACACAGCAAAGTCACAACGTCAGATGTGGAGCATCCGCCCATAAGCAGCATTTAGAGGAACTGGGGACAAACACAGTTGAAATGTCAGCCATCTGCAGTTCTCAGTGCACAGGAACAAAGACATGAAACTCTAATGGACGGCTTCTTATCCAAGCACTTCTTTTTAAACTTTTGACTACACTTTGCCTTTGCATCGGGCTAAAAAGGGATTTCTTGTAAATTTTATTGCAATGGTGTCAAAAAGACTCCCATCGAAGAAGCAGTAAATATTCTAACAGCACCTCAATGCAAGGCTATTCCCGCTGGCTCCAGGCACTGAATTAGACCGGCATGTTTCTAGTTAGACAGTCATTAAAGAGATCTTACAGCCACAGCAAATGGTTTCCTGTCCTGAGTGCTTAACTCCTGTAGTAGGAAATGTCCTGGGCTGTAAAGGGTGAACCAAACTTCCTGAACATTTTTAAAGTTACCTCAGAGGGCATGTGTCGTGTTCGGACCATACAATGCGGCCAATCAAAAATGACCCTAACAGGGCACTGACCGTTTTAACAGGTGGTGACCATTTATTGGACCAGTAATGTGTTTAATACAGAAATAACAAGCTAATTCACATGCTAGGGGAATGCTCTCCTATGTGTGAAAACATAACAATGAGTTAGAAGAGAAAATACACCAAGATAGAAACAGATTAAAAGCAAACTAAATATAATTAATAAAAGTTAATCCATATAAGTTTATAGGAACATTGTAAGTTAGGCTACTTGGACCCCAAATGCTGCGTTAAATGTGTGAGTGTAGCTTTAATTAAAAGAGTCTTTTAAAACATTTAATAACTTAACAAATGCTTTTATTAAATGTGTTTGGTAAATGCTTGTAAATCAACTTTTATACATGATTTGGTAAACGTATTAACTAAAGTAAATACAGTTATAGATACTTTTAGCAAAACGTTTGGCAAACTGCATTAGCTTCTCTGATTAGCTTCGCCTGGTCCTCCTGGATAATGTGAAGGGAATAATGAAAGGGAACAAGTAGGAGCTCTCTGATTGGTTAGAGCAACTGGCAACCAACTTGTATCCAATCAGAGAGTTCATTACAAGTTCACTTTTATTATTTATTTACTTTATTAGCCAGGAGGACCAGGGGTGCTCAAAAGCTGAAAGGCTTATCAGAAAAGCTAGTCAGAGGGTTTTCCTAAAACAATTAGAAATTATTTTTTATATATTATAAATAAATCTATTTAACAAAAAGTAATTGTTAAATTGCTTATGAAATGTTCTTGTATCCGGTGGAGAACAGATTTTGTGTGATCCATATAAAATCCTATATAGTTTGTTTGGATTTTAGGTTTATTCTTTTATTTGTGGGTTTGGAGAACAAACTGACCCTGATTCATCCCAGAATGGTTGATTTGACTTTAAATAAGTGGGTTATAACTTTCTAACCAGGATTGATCATATAAATAATATAATCTGGAGACTGGAGAGGTCGAGCACCTGCTTCTATTGTGCATCATCACCTGGACAGAAAAGAAAGCCGAGTGCACGTCCCCACCCCGTATTGTCAGGTCTTTAAATGACACTGGCCCAGCAGACGGGATGCATCATCATGTTAAGCCCATTCTGCTCAGTGGGATGTATAATGCAGCACACGGAGTTTATGGCTCTATGCTGTCTCAGGCCTGTCTCCACGCCCGGGGCATAAAGGTGAGACAAAGTGGAAAATATGATATTACGACTACAGAAGGACTGGTGACTAATACCCCGCGAGATGGCTGGCTACATATCTATTATGAATCAATGCACTCAAGAGTTGAAAAAAACTACTGTAAATGTCAACTTAATAGCGGGCTGCGGCAGACATAGGAGTATTAAAAGGAAAAGATGAACAATGCCTGCGTTGTAAAGGTGGGGTTGTTGGCAGGTCAGAGTCCATTGGCCGTCACTCCTGCATGTTTGAGTTGTCACAAATATTAAGATAGAAGATCCTTAACCGCAACACTCTGCCCATAAATTGTCTGCATTTGTCATAAAACGGATGGAGTAAAGAATTGCTGCGCTGTTGGTCATAAGTGGCAAATGACAAAAGAAGGATGTGGCCAAATGTTTACCCAGCAAAACAGTAATCTTGTTATTCAGCATGGAAGCACACATCGCATGCAAACATTTAGGCTTACATCGCACTGCTCTGTTTTGGTATTGTGTCAACAGAGGCAGATATGTAACTGCCGGGCTGCACATTGGTAATGATGATGTCCAGCCATTAATCACCGGCTCCAGAGAAAACAGAAGGTTCACTCATGGCAGAATCGGCCTGGCCCAGGGACGCAGATTAGAGGCCTAATGAAAGCAAAACAAAGCTGGACATGTGAAATTTATTGGCACATTTAGAAAAGCAGCCCCAGAAGGACACTGCCACCAATAATCATTTCAGAATCCCCCAGTCAAGTGCCGTTTCCTCCGCTCGCCGCAATCTGGAGAGGGGATATTTGTGGAGTGGCTGAACAAACACTGATTTGTCGGTATCTCCATCGTTCCCAGCAGCTGAGAGAGCAGAGGCTTTAGCGAGTCTGCTCTTGCCCCACCTCGACACCGCTCACTTCTGGGAACAACACTCTGGGCTCTCCTGGCTCCTCCTCTGACCCACTGAGCTTCAAAACGCATACCCTTGCTCTCGCCGCATGCACTGTGTCCCATTGGCCAGCCCAAAATATGCACGAAGAGGCAGGGCTACAGCTGTGCACGTCCAATCAGAACTTTTTTTTAAAAGCTCTACTGTTTTTTCTTACCCTGGTAACATAGTTAAGTTCATGAAGGTAAAAAGAATAAGAACAAATCTATTGGTTCTAAAACGAGTGAATGGATTAATGTTGGTTCCTTCACATTCAGTTCAGTCCTTAACTGTGCAATACATTGATTCAGGGACCCTAACCCAAATCAGGGACATTACTTTAGTATTATATTAAAGTGCTGTGCCTGATTTTTACAGTCCTAAAAACATGACAAACAGAAGTAGTTCATTTTAAAGTTCAATTATTACCAAATTCATTCTGAGCATCCTAATTATTCACAGTGTTGAGTTTATAAGCACTTTTCACAACTTTAAGAGCCCAGAGCAGAGTTTAGAGTCACAGTAAAGCTAACAAACACTAGCATGCTAACAGTACACTTCTTACTCGATAATTAGATGCAGAAAACACACGATGGCCCAATTTGTATATTAAGAGCTGCTTTTCTAATACATCTGTGCTGGGGGGAAAAAAACAACAAAACATTTTACTTTATTACATGAAACATTACATTCTTCTTCTATAGGTTAACCTCTGACAAAAACTTGTTTTATTGGTCCTTACAGTCCAAATAATTGTGGTCCCATAATTGAGCAGCTAGTACATGTAAACAAGAGGTGGAAATTTCCCTTGCAGCCACAGCAACAGCCAGTGACCTGTGAAAGGATAAGCTCTGAAGAGTAAATAAATGAAATATCCCATGACTCAAGATAAAGTTCGAGATATTGGTCTTAATGGCAAGATGTCTAATGTTTGCCACATGCAGCCCGCCAAAGGGAAAAGGAAATAGCACCTAAAATAGCCATTGTTCTAAATCAGGAACCAATCTGGAGATAATGGCACCAACATCAATAGCGCGGTCAAATCTTAGATAACATCTTTTTTCTTCTTTTTGATGAGCCATTATTATTATCAGCTTGAGAAGTGACCATTATAGAACATGGGTTAGAGCTATTCTGTAATCTTCTTAGGTCTTAAAGATGTCTCCCAATCTATATGGGTAATGATAAGAGCTGCTGCTGAAATGGTCAGGGTGAAATAAACTGTCATTTAAACAGAAAAAAAAACATTCATTTTTAAATTGGGTTCTTTTTTTTAATCAGTGCAGTGTTGTGACAGAAATATATTAGTTAATGACAAGTTAGACATCAATTAGTTCATAGCCATCTTTTTAACAACTTGCCCCTGTTGCTACTTGATTGCTGCTGTTTTTTCTGTTTGTGCGTCAGACTCCATGGTAACCTGTAATTATGGATGATTCGTCTTTGCGCCCTTTGGCCTGGGTAATTTGCCTTTTTCACTCTTATTCGCCTCATGTTGTAATGCTACACCTCTGTGTGCACTGTTTAAATTATTCACCGTCCTAAAATAGGCCTCTGGGTCTCTGAAAACCTACTGACCTTTAACCCCAATGGCACCAAAAAAATCTATATTTTTCAATTTGTGGAGTTTGAGACATGCAGGAAAAGGTGAAGCAGAAGCTGATGTGGACACCTGACTTGGTGATAATTTGAGGGGAGTTGAACATCTATATTCTAGGCAGTGGCGGAAGTAATTAAAAGGAGCATCCGTGCAAACAATAGATTCGATTTCAGGTAAAGAAGAGAATAAAAGTTTTTTTTTTTATCTAATAGGCATGTGAATTTTAATTTAGTGTTAATAATTTTTTTCAATACATTTACTTATTCGCTTCTTTTGTCAAGGAGAGAAAGAAAGAATATTGGTTAAAAAAAGCTAAATTGATACACAATCAGACCAAACGTTGTCTTTGTGCGGCCGAAGTTTCAAACACACCTAAACCCCGACTGTGTCCACTCCAGACCCACTTTGCTGCGCGTCAGGAACGAGTGCGACAATGAGGTTTTGATTGTTTGAGTGCTTCTCGGAGACTTAGAAGTCCAGCAGGGTGCCACGGCCGTCAGGGAGACACGGCGACCTACAAGCTCTAATCCCTTTTGAAGTGGCCCGGGCACCCACCACGGACCATATGCTTGGAGCGGCGCGTGCACTCTCCTCTCCTGCGCTATTTTAAGGGAGCGAGAGAGGGAAAACGCTTCGCCAAGTTCTCTTCCCCCTGCAATCGGATCAGTCATCAAGTCATCCCGCACACTTGGATAAGAGATGAAAAAATAGAAATAAAAATCGCCCGGCTGCGAGAGAAAAGTCAATTGCATAAAGCACACATATGTCATTCTGATTCCGCTCAAATTGTGGATTACTGCTTTGATTAATCAGCGTCCTAATCTGGCTGCAGAATTTATGTCCCCATCTCGGAGAAATACGATTATTCCTCTCCTCTCTAGCAAAGGCCCGCGGTTATTATGTTTCTTTTTTTTTTTTCTCCCTCTACATGAGCTATTCTTCATCGCCAGCGGATTGCAACTCAATTATCTTTGTGTCAGACGATTATCTCCTGGTTTAATTTAATCATCATTACACAGCAGCCATATTTCAATTAAAGCTGCTATCATGGCGTGAGAGCATACTGTACTTGAACCTGTTAGTCTTTGAGTTAATAATGTGTGAAGAGCAGCCGCGCGGGGTAACAGATGTCATAATTATACACTTAGTAAACATATTTCACACTCGTCTGAGCCGGCGAGACGTGCGAGGGGATCCCAGCATGGAGTGGTATTAATCTGATGGCAATATGCTTTAGTGCCGGTCTGTAATACAGCATAAGGCTAGGCTGTCGGGCTCTTTAACTGTACTGTAACTTACATGCCGACTATTCAGTGAGAGAAGAAAGCACGTGTAAGTTAAAGTCCAGAGGATTACTGTTGTGTTTCTGGATTTCATCGCCTCACAAGTGGAGTTCAAATGCTCCGGTCACCTGTGGTTTTATTGACTATTTTGGGGGGGTTGATAAATAAATACTTTTTTAGCAGTGTTGTAAAAATGATCAAGAATAAAACCCATCGATACTTAAACTAGTATTGAAAATCACATAATCAGGACACAATGTTGCATTTCCTGAACAGTTTTAGCCTAATCGTGTGCTTTTTCAGGACTTGAATTAGACCACATGGTAACATAAAGAAAGTACTGTAATTTTGTGATGAAAATGTCTATTGTCTAAAAAATATATGTTTTTATTATCATTGTGGTATCAAAATCAGTATCAAGTATTGAGCCTATTTCTTGTGTGGAAACAGAGTTTGAAATGTTGATAACAGTGTACAGAGTATTTCTCTCTCTCTAGGATCACGTTGCAGTTAACATGCATCTTAACAATTATGACTTGTCCTTTCTGAGGCAACCCCAGCAGCTATTAAATATTTTTCTTTGATTTTGTACATTAAAATAAAATAAAATGTATTGTATGCCAATATGACTTGTACGTTTGAGTGCTGATGTATCTTTGGCTTTTGATGTAATTGACGATTTTAAAGATTAGCTAAAAGGATGTTTTAAGTCATAAACATTTGGTTTTATGGATGGATTGCTTTCAGAGTTTAAAGATATTATATAATTTCTCCTTGAAGTAATGTCATGTGTTTATTGATATATTTTACACTCAAGGTCTTTTTCAAGAAAAACGGCTAGCTTGGATTTATAACATTATTTCCTTATATATATAAATATACATATAAAAATAAATAAATAAATATATAAATTTAAAAAAAAAATATATATATATATATATATATATATATATACACACACATATATACATATATACGTGTATAAAAAAGAGGAAAAAAAGAGAAAAGCCCTGCTCTTAGGAATTACAAATGCTTTCACCTCGTGCCAAACACACATTGTATGAACAATACATTGTACAGAAAATGGTAAACAACAATAACAGATATTGTTGTTGTCATGTCAATCTGTTATTTAGAAATGGATTAATAACTAAATCTGCTTTTGGTGTACGTGATCTCTGCCGATTAACCACGTATTTTCCTGTAAGGGATAAGGAAACATAATCCCCTATTAAACGGTGGCACACTACACAGAGTTCTTTTCTTCAAAGGGTCAAATACTTTATTCATTTTAAAATGTAAAATGTCTCATTTATTTAAACTAAACAACTTAAAAGTTGAACTATTGAATATTTTACTTGCAATCAGGGAGAGTCAGCCAAGTATGTCTCCACATCTAACACAGCATGATAATGCACTAAACCCTTTGCCAGTTCAATGAATCCAGACACTAGCTGCCCGAGTTTCCTCCCGCTAAGAGGGAAGAATAGATTACCAATAGCGCAGGCAGGGAGGCAAACAAACATACAAATAAGCTGCATTCAGTCAGAGAGTGCACCTCGCAATTAAAGCAAAATGCCTGTGATGCCCACCAGATAGGAAATGTGTGGGACATGAAGCAAATGTGCAGAGCAGACCTGCCAGGCGGCTCACGTACTGCGGAAGAGCTCCGGGGAAGGCTGTCAGACATGGAGGGAACATTATACAACGGAGCCAACTCAAGTCCTTCAGAAGATCTGTTCAACTACATTTACATTAGTTTTGCAAACCTTTTTCAGGTTTTTTCAACAACAAAAACACATTAAAATCCCACATTTCCGACACCGAATGAATGCCCTGAAACTAAGTCTGCAGCAAATGGTTAAATTGATCTTGATAATCTCTGCAATCTCAAAGGGATATCCCGGTGACTAATTATTTTAGAATGAATAATGATCTAAAAATGCGTGAGGGGCCCCACAGAGAGAAGAACATAACAAACATATCGATTGACCAAATCGATTGGCTACACAAGTTCAAATTTGCAAAGTTACAATAAAGTGTCCTGGAATTGTTTTATTTCTTTCCATAAGGTAGCCTATTTTATATGAACTGGTGTATGTCAACTGCCAGTGCAAACAAACAAAAATACATGTATCTAGTCATATCTTTGTCAAATAATAATCTCTGTGAATATCTTGAGGAATTTGAGGTATACAAATGGTTGAATGAATGTCCTAGTGTGCTATCATGATTTACGATAAGGAAGTAATTATAAACCCCAAAAATGGCCCAACTGGGATAAAATGTATTTTTTTTGTTTTTGCTAAATTAATTGTGTGGTCTACACTAGGGCTGTAGCCAAAGTAAGACATTCTTGCTCGACTTAAGAAATGCACTTCCCATCGATTAGGGGACAATGACCTGAAAACTGACAAAATCTTAAAACGTTTTAGCATTTCTATGATGTGACGCAAACGTTAATCCAAAACAACTCTGGTATTTATGCAGAAAGTTACTCGAAACATTACATTTACTGTACATGTAAAAAGGCAGATTAAACTAGCTAATTCACTCTATGCTAAACCTTTTCAGCTTGGAAAAATCCCCCTGCTGTCTCACCTGTGCAACCTACCGTCACCACCCCGCTCTGCTCTGATAGGCTCAGCAGCTGCCAATCACCGCCCAGTCCAATCGTTTTAAACTCCGCCCTCTTCCACTTCATTCAGCAGTTTAGCTCGTGCAGCCCTTCTCCACCCCAGCACCACCTTTTACAGACTTTATTTTAGTTAGTTTAGTTTTATATTCACCACCACCACTTATAGTATACTGCTCTGCACCTCCGGCACATCCCTCATCATGTTTTATATTGCTGTTCATTATTTATCGTTCATCAACTTCTAACGCATATTCATTTGAGTCTCTCCAGTTTTAAATGCAGTTTTTAAGTATCAATTTTGGTCAACGAACACATCATGGACCAATGAATCGACTAAACGACTAAAGACAAACAGCACTAGTATTCACACATTATTCAATAGCTACTCCACGTATTACTTAATCAGCCCATGCGTTCGTACTGCTCATTTTGAAGTTTCCGCGCTCCAAAGACAAGAAAGTTCCCGACACACTGTACAGGAGTTATGTTTAGTCCCTGAGGAGGGGGAGTGCGCAGGGGGGGAGGTGAACGGAGGAGGCAAAGAACACAAGCAATCAGGCATTATTGTCAGTGACAGCGGTGCACCTTGATGGGCTAGTAGCTGCACTGTTTGTCACCTAACCAACCTCAATCAATCAATCATCTCGCTCAGCCTGCATCCCCGATCAATCAGCCCGGCCCCTCTCCCACAGCGAGTCCTGCTCTGAGCTGCTGCCCGGCTCTCACCGGCCAATCGCGCGCCGCCGCACCCAGCAGCACCTGTAGCACCCATATTTAGAAAAACAAAAGGGGTGGGCAGTATATCGTTTACTCGTATTGTCTATAATAAGCAAACAAAGCTGCAAAAATCAGAAAAACGCAAAGTGTAAATTATACGCAAAGTGTATTTTGAATATTCTGCATTGTTTTTGGTCAATTTTTCAGTCATTATCACTCACCACGGTTTTAAGAAGATTATCGCTTATGCACCTTTAAATATGTCATCCATATCAAATACTGTGATGCCATGAATTTAAAACCAACCTACAAACCAACCCACAGTTTCCCAGCAAGAAATGAAACATATTTCTTTATGAGCACATGTTAAAAGTTAAAAATAATTTCACATCATATGCTCGGAGTGAAAAATCTGTTGTCACCTCGCTAAAAGATTAGTATCAATCTTACACATTTAATGAACAACACTTCATGAAGGTTTTGACACATCTTGGTAAGCTGTTATAGATGTTTTATCAAATATAGTCATGTTCTAAAAAAAATGCGTCACACGAGGTTTTGCGGGTTGTTTTTTTATCTTCAGACAGCTTCTGCTTGGAAGATTATTTCTGTTTTCCTTTGGCATTGAATTGATGCCTCCTTCTCTTCAGTCGTCTACTGTCTCGTTATGTAGAGTAAAAACAATTAAATGTGCATCTTTAAAATAATTATTAACATACTTCGTGCTGAATTATTAATCAAGTGTAAAAGAGCACATGTTGCTGCCATTACTAAATTATTCACTAAGATAACCTAAACGCTATGATCCCACCACCGCCCTCCTCCTGTCTATTGATCTTCTTCATGTTGTGTAGAAGCTGTGTCTATCTGGTGAGCAGTGTCTCCCTTCTGAAGACCCAAATGGGGCTGATGTTTCTTTTTTCAGCACATTAGGTTGCAGCCTTAGGGGTGCTTTGACCAGTGGATCAATGGCTCTCGCGCTCCTGTCACCCTTCATTTGCTGTGAGTGGGCGCTGGCTCCAGTCCTCGTCTGCCTCTGGCCCAGCCTTCACCTGGCCTGCCTGCCGCTCTCCTGAGCTCCCCTGACAGCTGGCTGCCACCAGCACCAACACCAGAGGAGCGGACAGATGACAAGTCCTTAGGCTCCACAAAAGCATGCTCTCCCTCCTCAAACAGGGCCGGGACGACTCTGCCCCCCCTCTTCCCTCACTTATACTGCACCCGCACACCGTGATCCTGTGTTTCCACCTCCTCTGCCCGTCCACCAGTCTGTCTCTGCTGCTCTGTCTGTCCCCTGCCTCTGGTCACTGGAGAAGCACAGTACCACGTCCATTGTGTTGGAAGGGAACCAGCTGTAGGGCCGACCTTTTGGCACCACATCTAAGTTTATAATGAGGCCGACATGTTATATAATATCAAGTATAAAGACAATTTATTGAGTTCCCACTTACAGATTGTCCTACAGCAAGATACTAAGTTAATTTGTATCAAAAACCTTCAATGCAAACAATACTTTATGATCAAGATTCATATTTTTAAACACCATTTGCATGTTTACAGTGTATCATTTTATGCATGTTGCGATGTGATTGTGTGAAATTCTTCCTGAAATGTGTTTGCGCTGCTTCTATAAAAAACTATAAAAAAAAGTATAACAGCAAAATAATCATGTTAATCATATTGTCAAAAACTTCTAAATAATACATTTATATACATCTAAAGTTTTGCTATGAGGAGGCCAACTAGATCAAATTGCTTTTACTGCGACATTAAAACTGTTTACTATTCCAGGACAACAAACGCTCTTAAATATCCCCCACTAGTTATTGTGCCCTTGTGCTATGGAACATATTGCACTGTATGTAAAAAATGAACAAACATGGGCTGGGCGTCGGCCGTGGAAGAGGAGGCTTGTTTTATCGCCTGTACTTTATTACAGTTTGCCATCTGCACGGAGGTATGTTAATAGCTAGCTGCGACTATTTACACATATGAAAAAGTACATCCATCTGCCATGCTGTGCCACTCTCGCATGAATCAAGTCCCGCCTCTCCACAGCCCAACAACTGCTGTTTATTCGCAAGGTGACAGGCAGCACCCGAGCCTGGGCGACACCTGCACCTTACATCCTGCCGCTTGACATATGTGAACCACGAACACACAAAACACCGCACGTCTCACCTTGCCATCTTCTCGCCACATTTGTCAAGGTTACAAAAGATGGCATATTTTTGCACTTTTGCTGGAATCGCTTCTGGGGAGGCACTCGTGTCAAATGAACAACAACCGATCAAATCTAATCAGTCAGAAAGGGATTATACAGTTAATTACTTATATAGTCATTTAGGTTAATACCATCACCGGGGCTTGGCTTAGCGATGTACCAGGTGACAAAGGCTGGCTGGCAGCGCACCAGGGCCATTTGAGGCTACTGAAGAAAAGCAGTTGAGGAACATTATCTTCCTTGAAATACTGTATGCGTTTACTAATAAACTGGTATTGATGAAAAACTATGCTTTTAACTGCAGCAATTATCAAATAATATAGTGTTATGCATCCACTCAGCGTCGCATTATGGCTTGTTTTGGTGTGCGTTTATAATGGAGGAATAAAATAGATCCATATAATGTAAATATCAGAGTGGAAAGTCAAATATAAATCTTGGTTATGGCCACAGAAGCAGTGTTGAGTGCAGTGAACACAAGGATAAGTGTGTGCTAAATCACCATCTGTGAAAATGTATAGGTGTGTGTCAGGCATGCACTATAAAACACAACTATTCAATGCAACTAAGGAAAGTGAAAAACACAGATAAGTTAACCATAGCAATTAAAAATCATATATGTTTTTTTTTGTTCTTTAAAATGATTTTACAAGTCTAGCCAAGCATAATATCAATGAGTATAAGTATAAAAAGAAATTGTTGTTGATAATTTATTTTGAATGAGAACAAGTATACTCAAAATGTTGCATATAACAGATTAAAAGTTTAAACAAATATATATTGCTTTTACTTATCAGTTAACTTTCTGTTGATTATTTACATACACAACTTTAAAATATGAATTGTTTATTGTGCTAATAATAGGCAAATGTCTCTTCGCCGTATAGGGATGTCAAGATTATTTGGTTAATCGATGAGTGAGTATTCAGGTCACAAATATAATCATAAGAACCAAAAAATACTGTAATAATCGTGACTATTTTAGAAGCAAAATTATTTTTTTTAATTAAATCTGTTCTCTCAAAATACACTTGAATTCAAACTACTTTTTGATTCGTCTGTTTTATTCACATTTACTGTACTTTATTTTGTCATTCTGAATGTAAAAAATAAAATAAAGCTTAATCCGTTGTTTGCTCATCATTAAATAGTGATGGGTTTTTGTTTTTTTCCGCACAATAACCATAACACAAAAAATATATATTGTGACAGCCTAATTACCACATTAAAAAAATACACTTACTAATTATTTATTTATTTTTTCAATTTTTTTCAGGATATCAAAGTCCATTCACTAAGACTTCTAGATTTTACAGTGTTCCAATAACTGCTAAAAGAGCTGAGTGCCATTTTGGTAATAGTCTTCCAGACACACAGTTATGAATAATATATAAAATAACACTTTTGTAAATGTATCTTTATATGGGGCATAAATCATGTCGGGACAGTCCAGCAGAGGCACGTACAGTGAGCGTGAGGTGAGGCCACTTGAGGCATTAATCCTTACCTGACACTAATACTTGATGTATGATTGACCCTGAAGCAGGACACTAGTGCACATTACAATCTAGGCCATATGGTGAGACATTAGCCCTCCCACCCTCCAGCAGGATGATCTCTCCATCCTGGTAGTGTCTTTTCTTCACAGATTTCTTTGCACAATAATTGCATGACAGTATTAACGTATTGGGACAGATTTAGAACAGCCTGCGTCACATACTTGGAGGAGGGGCCAAAAGCAGAGGAAGAAAACACAATCTGTGATCAAGGAAGCTATAGATACGCTTTATACAAGTTTATATGCCCAGTTTAGGACAAAATGTATGGCACTAGATTTTAAGAAATGAATGTTTGTTAAATTATGAAATTATAATGATCTGAAATCTATAAAAATCTGAAGATTAAGTGCAAACTAGGGATGGTTAATATTAAAACCACAATGTACAGTAAAGTTCACTTATTAACTTTTAACTTTCGTAAAAATAATTAAAAACATCCTATTATATGTCTGTGTAATTGTTCTTCTATTTCCAGTTATACTCGTTAGATTGTTAAAAAATCTAAATCTGATGAAATAACATGAGACACACACCAACAACAAAAAAGATGTGCCAAATATCTGCTACATTTGCAATATCTAACTGACCAAATCTGTGAAAACCCTCCAATTTCACTGATATCACAGATAATCCATATCTGATATATCATCCCTGGTTAAAACTATTTAAAAAAAAATATGAATATAGTTTATTTAAAAAAAAATTGTAAAAAATATTTAGTTGTAGTCATCTGGACACTGTTTTTAGTCATTCTCAATCTGTGGATCTAGTCTGAGGACTCGGATGGATCTGCACAATGAGAATGACTCTTGGATGAAGAGTTTCTAAAAAATAGAGTCCAGATGACGACAACTGAATATTTGTATACAATGGAACACTCCTGAACGAATGAGGGATTACACAGACATGTATATATTTTACTTTTCTGATTTTATTGGCACGTTCAAGCACATTTCTGATTAATTGCAAAAAATATATATTGTGACTTGGCTCAGTCACTCTTGTATATTATACTTTTTGTCTATGTCCCCCACCTGCAGCTTAAAGCATAGCCATACTGTAGCTAATTCCCAATCCTGCCTGATCTGAGGGGCCCCTGATGCTCATACTCAGCCATACTAACACACTGGGACAGCCTGACCCTGAGCCTGAACACACTTCTCACCCCTGCACATCTCCAACATGCACCCCTCGTCCATGCATGTGCTCTGGTGCTGCAGTGGCCCAAACCTTAGGCCTCCTCTCCATAGCTAGTAATGAACAAATTCACTGCACATTACTCTGGACTTGATCCCTAGCAAAATAGTGCTGGAACAAACAATTTGGTTTGTCAACACCTTTCTCTGGACTCCTCCATCAATGTCAGAGGTCCAAATTTAAACAGCAAAGTGCATTTGACTGCAGGACCCTGAGCTGATTAGACTTCCCAGCTCAGCGAATTGCTCCAGACAGGCCGGCAGCTCTGATTGCTAACCTAGCTTGAAAATAGTCTCGGCAGCCCCGGGATTAGCATGAATATTTTGATATAGATCGATAAGCAATCTCCACTCCATAAGAAATGCCAGCAGCCTTCATTTGGCTGATCAAACGCACATCAGCCAGCGGGCGACAGCTGGCTATTGTTTTTCTGTTGAGGCAGCCAATCCGTGGGAGCCATCCACAAGCACGGCCTGGCTACTCTTCCCACCTAATCGTGGAAACAATCACTGCTTCACAGGATCCCATCTCCCAGGGATGGAGCCACTCAAATGAGGGAGGCAGAGGGCCCTACCGCAGGGGGACACAGTTCATTATAGGGGGCTCTCGAAGCGCTCGGACGCCGGACGCCGCTGACCCGGAAGTAATGGCTGGGTCAGCAATCTATCTGTTTACCTTTTCAGCACCTAAATGTGTTTCATTGGATTAGACTCTAAGTTGACCGAGGGGTTGAAGTTGCTAAGTCGGACTGCAAGAAGACCGTTTTTAGCTAAATTTTAAACATCAATGTGGTTAGCCGTATGCTTTAGCCCCTGCACAATCCCAGCATCCTCCAGTGTACAGCGTGTGCATGTCTTTAACAGTGGGAGCCCTTAAACCAATCACTCCGTTCACAACAACACCCCACTGATTTAGCCGAGCCCATAAAAGGACACAGGTGTGACCTAAGCATTTAGCAGTTAAATAGTGTAGAGTGAGACCACACGCCACAGACAGACCAGGGGCTGCCACATGGGACCGATACAGGGGCCAAGAAGGGGGGAAATGCTGCACCAGTTGCAAATAGCAGCTTTAATTCATTCGGAAGTGTCACTTTATTTCAGGGCAGGCCGATTGAAATGTGGTAATCAGGATTAATTAGAGGAATATATATGTGAGGATTAGCAGACCTTTTGGTCGCATGTTCCAGCAGCTCTCTCACCTCCCTTTATCATTTGGTTAGCCTGAGGAGCAGGGATCACCACCACCACCACCACCTTGCTCACGTTGCTCCCTGACCTGAGGATTTGTTAGTTCTCCCCACGTTTCTTACGTATATCCGGGGGGAGAGGGGGGATCCTAGGCTGAGTATTTGAAAAGATTGTCATGAAATCAATGGGCAATAAGGTAGTTATTGTTAGTTGCTCAATTTCATTTCATCTGCACGTTAAAATGTCAACTTTTAGATTAACATTACTTTAAAAAAAAAAAAAAAAAAAAATGCATTTTTTACCTGTGCTACTATTGCTATTGGCCATCGGGATGGTTTCTTATATCAAAACTGGGGATTTTTCCAATATCTTTCCCTCCATTTTGTTTCTATTCTTAATGAGAACACAAGAGCGACTGACTAAAGAGGTGGCTGTATGTCCACACAATAATCATACAAACTACAACAAACAATCTCAGAGAAAACACTTTTTCTTATGGCCGTGGCTGCAGAGCCGCGGCGCCGTCAAATGGCCCAGCAGTTTCAGGAGCCGCGGCACAAAATAACATGGCAGTTTCGGCCGCGCGCCGCGGCTCTGTAGACACTCCCTTTTACTATACGTTTTTACAAAAGGGAAAAGTGTATTACCGGTAATGAACTTTACTGCATTTTTGCTTGAATTCAATAAAGTTTTGCCATGGATGTCGCCACAACAGCAGGTCAAATATTGGATATCGGTATTGGCACATTCCTCACATCATAACACATAAAAACCTATTTAAATCGTCCTGATTTGACATGACACCACACAATCATTTCTTCTTTCGTCAGTTGCATTGTGCTGGTATAAAAATATCCCCCACTTAAAATGCAGCAGATGTCAAGTAGATGCTGAGCAGCCTCTTAATGGATAACTTTTAGCCTGTGACTGCTTAATGTCATCACAAATTTTAGTCAGGCCCCTCAGCTCAGATTTATTACAGAAATCTTTCAAAAGGCTGCTTTATCGGAGTGTTTATGTTATTACTTCAACATGTTTCAGTTAACATAACCTTGAATCACGGCAGTTCAAGTGCGAGGATGGGCTGTTTTGCTTGCGGTGCAGCCCCATCATTGATGTTCGTAGATGACGCATGCCCTGTTCCTTGGCACCGGCTCAGACCAAATTTTTCATCCTGCTCGACTCTCGTGTGCAGTCAGGGTGGCCTACAACACTGGAACTGGAATATTAAATCAACAAAGAACTTATTTTGATTTTGGTTGACTCAGAAAACAATGTGATATGGCATCCAGGTAAATAAAGATAGAGAGAGATAGAGTTTGATTTACTTAACATGATAGGGGTAAACACAAAGACATGCAACTGTTGAAGTACTGTTCTATATTGTAGTGTTTTAAAGGTTGTTGGAATGATCACACGAGATGTCCATGTAAGGAGCAAAGAGAAGCAAAACCATTACAAAGCTGTGCCAATATAACAGTTCACATATATAGATGGCAGGCAGTGCTAAGTGAAGGAAATGCATGAGAAAGACTTCGACAAGCTCTAAACAGGTCAGGAAGTGTCTATTGGATGCAATCAACAGGGATACATTATAAGCAGTTTAGATATTTCCTCTTTATCCGATACTCACAAACACAGTTTACTTCAGTGTGCAGGTTAATGATTTTCGGGATCTGAAAACACGTCTGGGTGCAGCTGAGGACTTAAATAATAGCAGGAGTGGTATTGAACCTCTTCGCAGAAGATCAAATGCAGCTTTCATTAGTTTAGTACAGCGTCGAGGCTCATTGATGACTTGTCAGACAGTCTTCCCTTCAATACGCAGCGAGAGGCTCTAAAAATCATCCTTTTACTCAGCGCTCTCGGCTGTAAATTCTGCACAGCTCAATACTGCACCTCCCCATCGCCAAAGCTTCATTATTTCTTAGCATGGATTAACCCTATGCTGCTGATCAAAAGGAAGCTTCTCTGTGTATCTGCTGAGACCAGGACCATCCACCCATTAGCCGCTCATAATGAAATCTTCAACTTATTATTATGGAAAAATCCATTGTTTGTCCACAGATACCATATTTAGCGGGAGAGCATGATCTTCCGGAGGATTACGGAAATGCTTTGGGGGCTTTTGCTGCTCTTCAGAGAGAAGCAGGAGGTGGGGCAAGTCAGGGGGGGAGAGAGGGGAAAGATTGCCTCACAAAATCAAGGGTCTTATGCACCTTTTTGTGGGGTGAGACTGTTTCCAATTAAGACAGCATGAGCCGCACAATATCACATTGTCACGCAGTAAACAGAGCTGCACTTCCCACAGAAACACAGTGGATCCCCCTAAAGGCGCTAATGACTGTGTCACTGTCCCATCGGCCTGCACTGTCATAGCTGCTTAATAGAGACAGAACTCTAAGCCTTCAAAGCATGTAGAAGATACTGATCATATTTAGGACGTGACCTGTGCATGACTACCATCCGCTGCATTAGCCCGCACTTGTGTTTGAAGTGTACTTACAGTAAATATGATACATACGCCAGGCCTAAAAGCTTTACATAAAACTGTCTTCAAAGAGCATATTAACCCATCTTTGTTTACAAGACACAAGTTGAAGAAAAAGACAATTTGGCACAACGGTCGTAAAACGGCGGAGCTCTCCACCTCACTGGCATGCACAGACACACACGCACACAGCCGACATAAAGCAGACACGGGGCTAAATCACTGGAGACGGGGCATTTAAGACACAGTGTCACATTTCTATGTAATAAATAGGAGAGATTGATTTGACCTCCCAGCCAGGTCCTGCACTTTCGACACAAGTTAGGAAAAATGGAAGCCTCTCTTGGGATGCCGAGCGGGGAAATCAGATAGGTTGTTGTGGGTTTGAGAACCGCAGCAGTCCGACAGTGTCAATATGGTCAAGCTATCAAGCGACCCACCGCTGAACTATAGCAACACCATGGAATCGCTGAGGTATAGGGCAGAACATATCCAGCTGCTCCATCAGCCTGGGTCTCACATGGAAGAGAGGTCAAATGGTTTCTGTTACTTATGGGACAGCATACCTAACTTTGGCATTATTCAATTCCCAACTGGTCAATTTCTAAATTTAGAAATCCAGAATTTGTTTATTAAGAACATAGTGCCGTAGATGAAATCACTGGTTCCTTTTGTGTCAATAATGACCAAACCCGATTGAAAACGACTTGATGTGATGCTAAATTAAGACTGTAACAGATTGTAACATTGCTATATGGAGTTACCGTAATTCTCTAATGGAGTTTACTGAGAAGAGTAGAGCTGTTCTTGTGTATTTGTGTTCCCTTTACTATATAAATATACATTGACAAATAATTCCACAACTAAAGGTTCTATATATAAATGTTGTTGTTTTGTTGTTGTTGTTAGGTCTCTTCCTGCACCTCTGAAGACACTGGCCCCATCAAAGCAGTAAACATCACAAATTTGAACACATTACCAGAAGGCGTATCCTTTTTCGGCACATACAAAATGAAACAGGGGGTGGTGTCTCTGTAAGTATTTACAGTGACAGGACGGAAGGAAATTGTCCAAGACACTGGACAAAAAACTGTTTGCATGTCTGGCCCCCAGCTGCAGGCCAAAGCTCCAACAAGCACAAAATATGCCATGGGAATATCAGTGCAGTAATACTTAAAGTTCAATTCGATTCCAAGCACCTGCCCCTTTCATATTTAAAAAGTATGTACAAACTTGCAGACGGGAACACTAAAAGTGGTGGACCTCAACATCAACGGAAATAAACAGAAGCCATTCCCACAGAGCAACATGTGGTGCCCATAAAGACCACATCCTAATTATAATGCTACAGCCACATGAATTATCAATGACGCAGTGACGCATGTAGTGACACCAGCGTCAAAATATGTCATCCGCACGGTACCTACCACTTCATATGGAACACTTTCCATTATAGGCTTAGGCTCAGACCAAACTACAGCAGAAGAGGAATAAATAATTTACTGCCTGTGGGCATAACATTTCTAGGGTTGCACAATACCATGTCAAATCATTTAGTTAGTATTTCATTTTAGCACCAAGCCAGTTCGTTCAGGGCTTGTCTCAATGAAATTTGATTCCAACTTTTGTGAACTTTTTTTTTAATGTAAATTAAATATATATATTGTGTATATATATATATATATATATATATATATATATATACACACATTTATTTTTAAATATATGATAACAATATTCTGACAATAAGATGTGTACACATGTTGCTATACGTCGTGGTTCAAGTGTATGAATGGACCATCAAATTAACCACAAAAGGGCAGAAATATCCATTAATTTCTAAAAAACTAACAAAACTAAACCAAACGTTTCGACATTCATCCGAGAGTCTAGGATGAATGTCGAAATGTTTTGTTTTTTCCTAAAAACTGAGTCCAGATGACTGCAACTGAATCTTTGTCTACAATGGAACACTCCTGGACAAATGAGGGATTACACCGACACATCATAATTGTCTAATATACATTTAACATGGTTTTGGGACAACTTGATTTTGTTAACATATAAATAGTCCGAAAAGAGGCATTTACCCCAAGTTAAAATTTCCCCCAAAAACCAGAAACTCATCCATTGGCTTCCGCTCGTTTGCCTGCATTAGCAAGTCCGACGAATGCGGGCAAACCAGCCAGTGATGAACGATGGCAGCGCAGTCAATGAAAAAAATCAACCAGGAAGCACAAAGCTCTTAATGCACAGCCATATTGGTTGCTGACGGGAGCAAATAACACCAGCATAGCACTTACAGAGACCAATCATACATTTCCTCCAGCGGCAGCAACCACGCACGACAACAGGATCTGCACCGCCAATAAATTCTCTCCCCTGATTAAACAGTAAATTCCGCATGCCTATCAGGCTCCCATTAACAGGGGGCCCGCTTTCAAAAACATCATTAATCAACCAGGAGATATGGTGCAAAATATCAGTCATCGATTGTAACCGCTTATGACAGTTTACACAGTTTTATATCTGTGGTGAGTGCTCGCTGATCTATCAATTACCACGAGACCCCGCCGCATGCTAATTGTGCATTTTCCTCTCTAATGCATTTGCACTGTTATCTTATAGGCTAATGAAACCAAACAAATCAATAAATATAAATTATACATGCAAAGATGTACTGCCTTGAACATAAAGCCTCTAATTAATTGCGCCTGATTAATTTATATACTTTAATTATCTCTCCCGGCCGCAGATGGCATAAATATCGGGACAATCTGCTTATTGCTATGTCAGTCATAAAAATGGCAGACGCAGTGAAACTATTAGGTGGGGCTACCGGTGTCAGTGGAAAACATACAGTTGTGGACATAAAAACGCCTCGCCTCTGAATAATTTAAAGACAGCAAATTGCTAAACAATGCGAGGGCGTCGGACTGCTGTATTTTCTGGCTCATTTGCGATGGCGTGTCCATTTAGCGCATACAGGCGAAAACGCAGCCATTTCTGTGTCTTTTCTTATGCTTTTCTGATTAATAAAAAAGCACATTGATGAGTCAGTTACAAAAACATGTAACAATATCTTTATATAATGGACGGCCAAATCAACTTCTACTCCACTGGTTGAGAGGTTTTCAAAACAGTTGGTTCATTTTTGATATACTTTAAATGACCTTCCATTACTGGTTCTGCCAGTCTGGATAGTACTCGCTAATTCGTCACTTTTTCTTGTGGTAGAGTGCTGACTGTTGCCTCTGTTTTGGACTAAACTGATAAATAACATGTAGCATCGTTAGCATTGTTCATTCAAACCAACTGCAAGTCACGAGCCAATGAGCAAGGGAGATAATTTTCACAAGCCGTTTCTTCATGATTAATAAGTTAATGTGGACGGAATTAGAAGTAGTTTATCAAAGCTTCCAGTTATTTGTTGATAAAAAAAAAAATCCTAGTTAAGATAAAGTGTTATGTCATGATGCTAGCAATGAAAGCTGTTGAAACGTTGGGTTATAACAAATCTCACGTAGTCAAGTTCTCAAAAAAAACAAGTTCAGACATTTCTTCATAATTTCTTCCGTGATTCAGTTTCACCAACAGCAATATCCCAGCACGATTTCTCATCCTTGATTTGTCATCCTTGATCTGTCATCCTTGATCTGTCATCCTTGATTTGTCATCCTTGTTTTATGACCTATAACTCGGAAGATAACGTTTGTCTCAGAAGTTCAGCTCCAAACGCCTATGGTCTCGACGCCGCAGCAGTGTTTGAATAGCCGAGTGTGAAGGGTGCACTGGGGGCTGATACGGAGGCTTCTGGGGGTTTACATCTTGATGCTGCTAATGAGGGTGTTTTTAGTATAATTACCCCTACAGGGTACTTGGCAACATAATTACTAGAAAGACATTACAGCGCGGCATTAATGTGTCCAGGTACAGTAAATATGTCGAGATACAAGGTGACAAACACTGTTTTTTCCCCATGGCTTGATCTAAAATAGTGCTTATTTTTTTCCACATTTGACAAGGCAAACTACCAGTACAAACTAACTTCTGATGCAGTTTCAAAAGTTCAAGACTGCTTTCTCCTTGAATTTTTCTGTCCGGTGGTAATCCAAACAATTACCCTTTTATAGCTGGGACTGAAACGCACAGATGAATTACTTTATGAAGTAAGTGAATACCAGGCGGGGATGTCTCGTACCTCAGTAAAGGTGACTCCAGACGCACTTGAGTTTGGACCGTAAATGCCACAAACCTTGTAAAGACACCTGGACTTTTTGGCCCCGACTTCAAACATGGCCAATGTTTAGGACTTTTATGTGGTACCAGACGTAGTTCCCATATTACCAGAATAAAAATGACACAAAATATTGTACTAAAATGTGTGTAACTGAAAGGAGTTAAGGGTTTAGAATTGATAAAATGATTTAAAATACACAATGAACTATGCGGCAACAACAACAGACAATATGTTGGCAGTACTTTTGATACATTTCCAGAGTGAGAACAGTAGAAATGCTTGTGGAGGTGGGTTAGCTTGCAGTGTATTTTTGTCGTGTCGCAAGTTGCACTTTTTATTAGAGACAATTACAGCAGTGGTTTGAGAGTATAAGAAATATTTCAAAGTAGTATTGCATCACTAATTGTTTCTTTCACTTTTGTTGTGTTTCATTTCATTCACATTTCCATTTCGATGCAAATAAGGCAAACACAATTTCCCCGACATGTCTTCTTTACTTTATCTTGCCATGCCCTGAGAGGCCACACTTTAAATCATCCTGATATGATTTAGTCACTTTCAAACAATAATGATCATGGAAGAGCACCATTTGGGAGGAGGTAATCAATCAGAGGCTCATTCAGCTTTAATTCATGTAGATGCACACCTAATACTCATTACAAAGATGCAATTTCCAGCCAGTCATTGCAGATTAATGAGGAAGCCACTCTCCTGGTGTTTCTTTGCGCAGTGCCATGCCTCAAGCACGATGGATGACTTCTAAACACACACTCGCACACTTATGACAAACTGGTTGGATGACAGCAAGTCAGAGTGCGAAAAATGTGCACACAGATTATATACTTAAACTTATATTGTTACACACACACACACACACACAAATACACAATTTAATGTTAACTATATTTTCTTACTTCTGTTATTTTATTATTTTAGTATTTTACAAAAACAATACCACTAAAAGGATGTTTTTGTAAATGATAATTCATTTGTAATCGACCTATATTTATGAATAAAAGTTGAATCAATAATTTCCAAATTTCCAAGTCCCAATTTTCAGATAATCTTTGAGAAAATTAATATTGATTAAAAAAATTGGCAAACAAGCAATATTTACATTCTTATAGGATGCGTAGCCTATTTGCGTCTTTGTGTATTCATGTGGTTGTCAATTTGATCAGCAAAGTTAATTTATGCTACTTTGAAATAACCACACACACATTATATATATATATATATATATATATATATATATATATATATATATATATACAATAAATGTTAAATATCAGTAAAAAAAAATATGAAACTGTATCCCTAGATTCATTATTATTATTATTATTATTATTATTATTAATATTACAAATTTTATTATTATTTTTTTATTATTATTATTATTATTATTATGTTTTATCTCACAAAACAGCAGTTTGTAGCTTGGTCACAATCCAAAGGTAGAAGTGACAGTGTGTGTGAGGGAGGAGCAGAGCCTGGAGCAGCTCGAGGTGTGTCCAAGGACAATCCCAGCTCAGACTATTGGACTAGTCTCCTGCCTCAGTCATTCTCATATTCAGTCTCCTGCCTCAGTCGTTCTCATACCGTTACCATTCAGTCTCCTGCCTCAGTCGTTCTCATATTCAGTCTCCTGCCTCAGTCGTTCTCATACCGCCACCATTCCCACTCTCCCTCAGCGCAGACATCCATTCTGCATTCATTGGGTTTGGTGCTGGAATCCCTCTATCACTGCACATGCTCACGCCCAACTGCCGACCGTTAAGACGAGCATGTTTAGAGCAACAATTATCATAATTGCTGCAGAGCACTCAGCTAAGGGAATACCCAAATCTGATTAGGCCCCTTCTGCATGATCAAATATTAATCTGATGTGTCTTCACTTGGACCTGGCTGGGAACATAAGAAGCTCTTATGCATTAACAGATTTGCACAGGCTCAACCCATAGCAACTAATAATACTGGACATGCAGGTCAAAGCACTGAAGAAATCTTGCTCAAGCATAAGCCACTTACATTTAAACTAAATAAAAATAGAAAGGATAATAACAATAAGCTTAATGATTCAGACTGTAATCCACAGGTAACACCTGCGGAACTTACTTTATGTCTGTCATTATTACCAGCGCACAACAAATAATGTATGTTTAGTGAAATTGTTTCAACAGCACAAGTCTAACTACTGCATGTATGGAATTGGAAATTTAAAAACAAGTTTTTCATATTTAAATAAAAAAAAAAAAAAAGATGCTCAGCTGACAGTAAACTGGATTTAAGTGACATAAACTGTGACAAAAAAGTTCAAGAAAGTAGCGCACTAACTCGGCAGAGGTAAAACGAGGCAAAAGCAACAGCCAAAAAGCTGGAGTTAATCACAGACAGAAAAGGTGTTTATGTCGTCTTTAGACAGAAGATAATGGGCGGCTGTTTAGAACACAGTTTAAATGTTATTTCTGTTTTATTAAGTGGAAATAAAAGTGTTCAGAAAGCAGGTCTTTGCTCTTTAAAGCTTCATCATCCGTGAAGTCCACTGGGCTCATCAGAATCGAGCCCAGCCTACAGTAGAGAGACGAGAGCAGGCAATAAACAAGATGGCCACGGACCAGACAGCGACTGGCAGTTTAGAGGAGATTAGAATAATATTAAATCAACACAAATACCCTGTATTTAGGAGGGCAGAACAGCTTGTAAGAATCACTGGATTATAAAACTGGATTTACATCTCTGGCCTGCATGTTGGGAGGCTGTGCTGGAGGATGGGAGCTCCCTACGACCTAATCTGCTTAAAAAATCATCCACTTTATGATTTATAAATACGATAAGGCTTATTAGGCCACATCTTAATACAAAACATATTGTTTATTCTGTAAGGCCTTAGTGCAGCAGATGTCACCTGCTGCCCACTGCATAAAAGCATTTCTGGAAAGAAAAGAAATTTGAGAAGTGGCTGGAGGTTGAAAAATAAATAAATAAATAAAAAGCAAAGAAGAAATGCTATAAATTCTAATTGCAATCTTAATAATTAAGAGATGCTTTATGTGGATCTAATGCAGTATTTCCCCAAATAAAAGATTCATATTTAATTAACAGTTCTATATAATATATATCATGTTTAATATCATATCATATAAATTCAGTTGTTGGATTTGGGTTGATGGTTTATTTTAATTTTGAGCATTTCTGTGAAACAGGGTGTTTGTGCAAATGATCCTTCTTGACTAATATGAGATTAACCCAGATTGTACGCAAAAATAAAACTCCACACACTCGATTCATTTGGATCTAAAATAAAGTAGTCCGACTAAATAATAATTTAACCTTTGGGTAAATCATAAAATCTAAAGAGAAAGTGTAACATTTTATTACTACGGTAATCAATCATATTCCATAACCATATTTCTTTACATTCATAAATTAAAAAAATACATATATATACAATAATTAGTCTATATCTTCATTATATATTTTAGATGGTTTAGATAAATAATAAATAAACTATTTTGAAGCAGAAACTTTGACCCAGAAGATGGAAATCTCTTCTTTAGTTTTGTGAGACAGTGAAAGTCGTTCTTCCTAAAATGAGAGCTCAGTGGAACCCGAGACGGAGGAGAAGTCTGTTTGTTCACGACGCTACACAAGAGTCTAGAGCTCTAGAGCTCACAGCAGCAGAGCGCGTGTCTACAGGGGCAGAATAATCCTCCAACAGCTACAAAGACAGACGGACAAAAGTGTGTTTGTGCACGATGACTCTACCTGAGGATATTGTTCTGTCCTCAGATACAATTAGATTATACAAGACCCTCTAATTCTGAACAGTTCCCAAAGATTTAAAATGCCACTGGAATTTGATACAAGAGTTAATTTAGATGGAAACCTCATGACACTGGGCTTGTGACCTCCTGCTGAAGCGCCTATTAACTCTTTCATGCTCTGGAAACGGATGGTTTAAAACTAAAATATGTTACAATTGTAAAGTATAGCTATACATTAGAAATATTGAGAGAATCCTTATTTTATTCAACTCAAAATACAATTTGAAAAAGTTAAATTAAAACCAATCGTAGATAAAAATAAATAAAAATAAATGAATGTAGACAGATTTTAATCATATTACAATAATAGTATACTTTTAATTGAAGTCTCCACATTTCAATTAATCCTTGACTTCATTCAATTTTCTTCAGTATCAAAAAAGTTTTATTTGGTGAATTTGAAATATTTTTTAAATTTATTTTATTTTTGTTTTACTGTGGTCTGATTGAAATCTATTGTGTTGACTAATGTAAGTGGCTGAGGTTTCCTTCCACTTTGGTGCTGCTGCAGTCCGGGCAGGTGCACACGGCCCACTGTAGGGTATCAGGTATCCCCTCGGCCTAGGCCTCTCCTATTTGTCATGGTGAATGAGTGGTCTGCCTGACTGCACTTTCTCATTCCATTTCCTCCCGGGCTGCACTGTGGCCCTACCACCCACTGTATGCTGTCATTTCTTTAACCCCTTTTCCATTCACATGAAGTGTGGCCAATAATGCTCTCTCACATTCCTTCTCTCAGTAGCTTACACGCTACGCTCCCCTACCTCAGCCCCCCCCCCCGCGCACTCACACCCCTCATACCAACGGCTAATGGTGACAAGTCACAGGTGGCTTGACCGGTAAAGCAGGAGGACGATTTTAAATACAAAACATTTTAAATATAGAACAAAATTGAAGGGGAAACAATGAATATTATTAGTGATCAGAAATACTAACCTCCGTCTCTGTCCGCTTAGATTAAGAGGTTCTAATTCCTTACTTGTGGTAACTGGATCGGCCATAAACACCATGTCCTACAACAAAAGAGCAAGGCCCACTCACATACTGTATACCTGCGCCAGACTACAGCTCAATACGGCCAACACAAGGGAAGGTAGTTGCAGAAAACCAGCAGCTCATCCTATAAAGGAACTTTTTTTTTCTTGCTGTGAGAAAACCAGGAAATCTCCACTTAATTCAACAAACATTTGACTCAGCTCAGGAACTAGAGCTTTTTTTTTGCTCTGACTGTGGTAGCCTGAAGAACATGTGGTGCCAGAGTGCAGTTGGATGCAGAGGAAAGAGACTACAGCACCATCTGCTGGTCAACTTGTGTGGAGAGGTGAAAAACAAAAGAGGAAAAGTTTTAAAACAATACAACGTGTGAATTGTTCATTGTTGATTATACTGCAAGCAATTCGACACAACAAATGACTGAAAATGAACTGAAGGATCACTTGATGTAATTTTGAGAGGTGAAAGTTCACACAGGCCCCTTCCTCAAATCACATTCATAACAGAGCGAGTGACACTGTGCATTCCGCTGCATATAAACATCCTTTTACATTCTTAGCCTCATTTCCCGCAGTGGGTTTCTCGGACAGCTAATAATGACTTAATCAGCCTGATTGCACATCCATCACTGTGACCCGCTACACTTTTTTCAGCTGAAGTTAGTGCATGTTTTACTTGGGAAATGAAATATTTGGTGACCTGTTCTTTTTACCCTTACACTGGAGACAGAGGCCCTACAGCTGAGTAAACAGTGCGGCAGAACAGGACAGGTAAAGCTATATTTCACTGACCAATAAAGCCTGAACATTCATAAACTCACCCGGATTCAGGGCTAAATAAAGTTACAAAAATATCTCATTGTGATTTTTCTGACAAACATTGTGATTAGATTTACGAATTATGTCTTAAATAGGAGATTCAGTTTTAAGTTTACATTTGAAGGAGCAATAACATTTGAGATGAGACTTTATTTAATTTTTTTACATAAATAGACTGGCCTTTTTGCAACATAAAGTCACTTAAAATGTTTGCTTCAATCTTGATCCCTAGTAGATTATCACATTACATCGATTGGTTAAATCCTTAATACAATATTTTTTTCTTTTATCTATTCTTTTTTGTTTACCAACCCGCCATCATTGACCCCAAATGAATGAACATTTTACCTTTTCATAATAGTGGAAATTCTTATTAAAAGGAGACAGTCATTACTCTAAATACCCCTTACACACACTTTCTCACCACTAATCTTAAATATATAGCGTTGTTGGACCACCATATGGTCATGTGACCCCTGAGATATGTCGCACGATCCATTGCACCGAGGACATTTATGAGGCTCTACATCTAAAAAGGAATCAGAGCGATTACATTATGATCTTCTTCAATTGTGGCGTGTTGAACAGAAAACAAAGACACAAGTCAGAACATAACACTGGAAAAAGCTGAAATATCTCCATTTGAATGGCACTTGACACTTTCTAAACCACTCCTACCGGCAGTATTATGATGACTATCTGAGGCCTAAAGTACAACTTAAGGATTGATGAAGATAGATTAGCTGCGGCTGATCAAAGCATATTGAATTCTTTACCTCTCAGCCCTTCTCAAATGACCAGTCAGCACTAATGCACCCATATTGTGTCTATAAGTGTGAATTGATTTATATTCCTGCAAAGCTTCCCCAAAGACAGTGGAAGAGCATCACTGAACCCAATACCAATTATATATGTTTGTTTCTGGGGAAATGGCCACTCAGTACATAGGATCAATGGACGTAGCAAAGGTCAGGGCAATACATTTCTGCAGAAAAGTTAGTGCACCATTGAGTAGCCAAACAACCCGGGCTAATGTAAGATAAGATAAGATAAGATAAGATATTCCTTTATTGTCCCACATGGGGAAATTTCATTGATGCAACGCAGGTAGATACAGAGGTAGATACAGAGGAAAAGAACAGATCACTTATAGGAAGTTTGAAAAACACTCTCAGTAGAAGATACAGATAATGTAGATACACTAATAACACCTCAGGCACTAACAGTAAGTCATCCTACCTCCAAAATTCAAGAATTCAAGCAGTTGGAACAATGTAAATAAGCAAAAGATCCTTCAATTGATCAGGAAAAATACATATGTGATATTCAGACAGTAAAACAGACAAAAAAAGATATCACGGCAATACATAAAAGTAAAAACAAACAAATATCAACAAATATCTAGGTGGACACATTCTCCTCAAACAATGCAGATGCTACATTTTAAAAGAACGTCTTCGATATATAAAACGTACTTTCAGGGAGCGCTGCGCGGTCTGGGATTGGATTGTACGAGTATATCCACATTGAAAGCAGAGACCAATGACTACTGCCTGAGCCTATTAACTCAGAAAGAAAGACTATTGATAATCATATGCAAATCTAATTAAGGAGCGTATTAATTACCCCGGCCCGAATGCCTCGGCTGAAACCTACACCTGGGACGCCCACAGAGAGGATATCCTTATGCAGGCCGGGCCTTATAGATTGTTGCTTTTCTCTTTTACTGCTGACGTCTCCGAGGACCATTTGAATCCATATTAATTTCCTTTCAGGCAGTTATGCAGCCGGGGTATGAACTGTGGTATTTCACTTTTAATCCATCAGTAATTTAGTAATGTGTAAACTAATTATGCCGCAATATTTATGTAATTGGTTCAGTGGGAGCTGTTCACGAAAAAAATCAATGTGTTTGTAGAGATGTTGGAAAATGGTATTGGGTTATTATAATCGTGTGTCAAGTGCTGATTATGTTATGAAAGCAGAAAGCAGATGTTAGCCACAGGTCAATACACGCCGGGGCCATAAAATCTAACCTTCTCGAGTAGGTAGGACGGCTGCGTGAATCATCGGACGTCTCATTTCAGGTCTTCTAATATGGCAATAATATGATAGGGGGGAAAAAGAGATGAATAAATCACAGCACATTAGAAAAGATAGAAACAGGACACATAATACATATAAACATGTATATATATATATATATATATATGACACTGGACTGGGCACTAGGTATATTTGGTTAAGGGTCCACCACCTGCTTGTCTCCATGGAGATGCAAGGTTTGCCTGGAATGTTCAATATTGTATTAAACTTAACTATGTCCAGAGAGACAAGGAGACACCACCAGGCCACATGTTCACTCTGAGGAGAGCGTGTTTTGAATAGAGTAAAGATTATATATAGATAATGTTTGGGTCATACTGCGGAGCATTCCAGGCAAAGCAAAAGCATTGCCATGGAAACAAGCAGGTGGTTGACCCTCCATCAGAAATTTACATTGCCTTCTTTAGTCTCTCCTTGTATTTGATGGTGTTAAACATCACTGCAGCCACAGAGGCCCTCAGGCTCTGCACCAAAGGCCTCGCCCACCACCAGTGTCTTGCACCAAGGGCACAACAACAGTGTGCACTGGGATTGGACTCGCACTCTACCACTCGAGACACTGTTGGTTGACTAAAATGTATGTATTAATGTATTTTGTTTTAAATGGTTTTGTTTTAGTGACATATTGATAAAAGGAAATGCTGTTTCTCAGTCAATGGAAGATGAAATCCCCTTGTAACTTGTGCTCGCCGGTGGTACAGTGGTTTAAGGCATTGCACATGTGTGGTGGATTTTAATACAGCCCTTGACCATTTGCCGAATGTCTATACTCTTTGTCCCCCTGTAACTGCTCTGTCAAATAAAGCCTTCAGGACAGAAACAAATATAAATTAAAGCCGCAAGCGGCATCCAACGGCCCTCGCGGGCCGCCGGCCTTCCGACTCTGCGCTTTTGACTTGATAAAGATGGCGCCCTTATTGTGTGTTGAATAAAAAAAGAACTTGACAGACGGCGACACATTGGACATGGCCAATCCAGTGCAAATGAACACAAGTGTCAGTCAAATTTGCTGCGCCGCCGCACAGAGACCGTAGCACTTGGAATAAAAATATGGATAACTTTTGATGCCGCGCTTGTGTAGATGATTTTTCCCAAAGTAAAGCTTGATCGAGCTATTGCCCACGGAGGAGTTTGTTAAAGTGTGAAGCGTAAATGTGAACATTTCAAGGATTTGGCGTTTTTCCCATTTGTGACAGTATATTTGCAGCTCCACGGCACAGAGACCGTACCACTTAAAATCAAAATATGGATAACTTTTGATGCCCCGTTTGTGTAGATGATTTTCCCCAAATATGAGCTTGATCGGGCAATCGGCCTAGGAGGAGTTCGTTAAAGTGTGAAGCGTAAAAATGTGGTGATTTTAGAGATTTCGCTGTTTTCCCATTTCTGACATATATTTGCGGGTCCGCCACACAGAGACCGTAGCACTTAGAATCAAAATATGGGTAAGTTTTGATGCCCCGCTTGTGTAGATGATATTCTCCAAATATGAACTTGATCGGACAATCGCCCTAGGAGGAGTTTGTTAAAGTGTGAAGCGTAAAAATGTGGTGATTTGAGCGATTCTACGATTTTCCCATAAGGATAACATGGGATGTTTCTGTCAACGCTACGGTTACGCCGTACAAAATATGACTTTGGCTCTCATACTTGTATGATCAGGATGGCAAATTAGAATTTCGTTCAAAATATCATGTCATTTGGAAAAACTCTATTGTTTATAGGCCACTCTGAAGGCCAAATAGTCAGAATTCTGGGAAACGTTTGCGGCTCCGTCGCACAAAGACCGTAAAAGTTATCCTTAAAATTTGGATAACTTTAGATACACCACTTGTCTAGAGGACGTACACCGATTTTGAGGTTGGTGGGCAAAACGCACTAGGAGGACTTCGTTAAAGTGTAAAACATAAAAATGTGGTAATTTGAGAGATTTTGTGGTTTTCCCATAGGGATAACATGGGAGGTTTCTGTCATCGCTACGACTACGGCGTAAAAATTTAGGCATTTTTGTGATTGGCTTTTGTGATCGGGACGGCAAAATAGAATTTTGGGTAAAGTTTAGACAATTTTGGTAAAACTAATTTTTGACCTTCAATGTTAATTTAAAGGTCACTCTGTAGGGGGCGCTATCACTGCCATTTCAATTTTGTCAGCCTAAACTGGTCCAAACTAGAAAGTTTAACAACTGATTCAAATTTGGTCCTAATCGGACTGGTTTTGATCAAATGGGAGCAATTTTTAGACCTGCAATATTCCAAAATAAGTTGTCCAACTTTGCGGCTGCGCCGCACACAGACCGGTAAAGGTATCTCAAAAAATTGAATAACTTTAGATGCCCCACTTGTCCAGAGGACGTACGCCGATTTTGAAGTCGGTGGGCAAAACGCCCTAGGAGGAGTTCGTCAAAGTTTGACGTAAACAAAATGGCTAACTCAGCTTGTTTTCATTTTCAAAGGAAGATGGCGGCCATAGGGTAAGTTTGGGGGCGTGGCCAAAATGATTTTTTTTGTTTATCCTCACGAGAGGAATGCGTGTCCCGAATTTCGTAGCTTTACGCCAAAGTTGACCTCGGGGCGTCTCCCATAGGCGCAATGTATTTTGACTTTTGTCGGTGGCGCTGTCGCGCCATTTTTTAACGAAAAAAAAAATGGCCCAGAAAAAATACAATTTTTCGCCGATTCTGAATTTTGGGCAAAGTTTGGTGAGTTTTTGAGCATGTTCAGGGGGTCAAATTAGAGATCAAAGCGCTGAAGAAGAACAAGAAAAATAATAATAATTAAAGCCGCAAGCGGCATCCAACGGCCCTCGCGGGCCGCCGGCCTTCCGACTCTGCTCTCTGCATTTTACAGAGTTGGCGCTAACGTAATTGTCTAAGAACTAAGACAGCGACACATTGGACATGTACAATGCTGTGCTTAACCAGTGCAAATGAACACAAATGTTGGTCAAATGTGCAGCTCCAGCGCACAGAGACCGTGACACTTGGAATAAAAATATGGATAACTTTTGATGCTCCGCTTGTGTAGATTATTTTCCCCAAATATGAACTTGATCGAGCTATTGCCCACAGAGGAGTTCATTAAAGTGTGAAGCGTAAATGTGAACATTTCAAGGATTTGGCGTTTTTCCCATTTGTGACATATATTTGCGGCTCTACCGCACAGAGACCGTAGTGCTTAGAATCAAAATATGGATAACTTTTGATGCCCCGCTTGTGTAGATGATATTCTCCAAATATGAACTTGATCGGGTAATCGCCCTAGGAGGAGTTTGTTAAAGTGTGAAGTGTAAAAATGTGGTCATTTGAGAGATTTTGCGGTTTCCCCATAGGGATAACATGGGATGTTTCTGTCATCGCTACGGCTACGCTTTACCAAATATGACTTTGGCTCCCATACTTTTATTTTGGGGATGGCAAATGAGAATTGTGTGCAAAATGTCATGTCATTTGGAAAAACTCTTGTTTATAGGCCACTCTGAAGGCCAAATAGTCCAAATTCTGCGAAAAGTTTGCGGCTCAGCTGCACAGAGACCGTAAATGTTATCCATAAAATTTGACTAACTTTAGATGCCCCACTTGTCTAGAGGAGGTACACCGATTTTGAGATTGGTGAGCCAAACGCACTAGGAGGAGTTTGTTAAAGTGTGAAGCGTAAATGTGAACATTTCAAGGATTTGGCGTTTTTCCCATTTGTGACAGTATATTTGCAGCTCCACGGCACAGAGACCGTAGCACTTAAAATCAAAATATTGATAACTTTTGATGCCCCATTTGTGTAGATGATTTCCCCAAATATGAGCTTGATCGGGCAATCGCCCTAGGAGGAGTTGGTGAAAGTGTGAAGCGTGAAAATGTGGTCATTTTAGAGATTTCGCTGTTTTCCCATTTCTGACATATATTTGCGGGTCCGCCACACAGAGACCGTAGCACTTAGAATCAAAATATGGATACCTTTTGATGGCCCGCTTGTGTAGATGATATTCTCCAAATATGAGCTTGATTGGACAATCGCCCTAGGAGGAGTTTGTTAAAGTGTGAAGTGTAAAAATGTGGTGATTTGAGCAATTCTATGATTTTCCCATAAGGATAACATGGGATGTTTCTGTCATCGCTACGGTTACGCCGTACAAAATATGACTTTGGCTCTCATACTTTTGTGATCAGGATGGCAAATTAGAATTTTGTTCAAAATATCATGTCATTTGGAAAAACTCTATTGTTTATAGGCCACTCTGAAGGCCAAATAGTCAGAATTCTGGGAAACGTTTGCGGCTCCGTTGCACAGAGACCGTAAAAGCTATCCTTAAAATTTGGATAACTTTAGATGCCCCACTTGTCTAGAGGACGTACACCGATTTTGAGGTCGGTGGGCAAAACGCACTAGGAGGACTTCGTTAAAGTGTAAAACATAAAAATGTGGATATTCGAGAGATTTAGCGGTTTTCCCATAGGGATAACATGGGAGGTTTATGTCATCGCTACGACTACGCCGTAAAAATTAAGGCATTTGTCTGATTGGCTTTTTTGATCGCGACGCCAAAATAGAATTTTGGGTAAAGTTTAGAAAATGTTGGTAAAACTAATTTTTGACCTTCAATGTTAATTTAAAGGTCACTCTGTAGGGGGCGCTATCGCGCCCATTTCAATTTTGTCATCATAAACTGGTCCAAACTAGAAAGTTGAACAACTGATTCAAATTTGGTCCTAATCGGACTTGTTTTGATCAAATGGGAACAATTTTTAGATCTGCAATATCCCAAAATAAGTTGTCCAACTTTGCGGCTGCGCCGCACACAGACCGTAAAAGGTATCTCAAAAAATTGGATAACTTTAGATGCCCCACTTGTCCAGAGGACGTACGCCGATTTTGAAGTTGGTGGGCAAAACGCACTAGGAGGAGTTTGTTAAAGTGTAAAACATAAAAATATGGTAATTTGAGAGATTTTGCTGTTTTCCCATTTGTGACATATATTTGCGGGTCAGCCACACAGAGACCGTAGCACTTAGAATCAAAATATGGATAACTTTTGATGCCTCGCTTGTGTAGATGATTTTCCCCAAATATGAACTTGATCGGACAATCGCCCTAGGAGGAGTTTGTTAAAGTGTGAAGCGTAAAAATGTGGTCATTTTAGAGATTCCGCTGTTTTCCCATTTGTGACATATATATGCGGGTCAGCCACACAGAGACCGTAGCACTTAGAATCAAAATATGGATAACTTTTGATGCCCCGCTTGTGTAGATGATTTTCCCCAAATATGAGTTTGATCAGACAATCGCCCTAGGAGGAGTTCGTTAAAGTGTGAAGCGTAAAAATGTGGTGATTTGAGCAATTTCGCGAATTTCCCATAAGGATATCATGGGATGTTTCTGTCATCGTTACGGTTACGCCGTACAAAATATGACTTTGGCTCTCATACTTTTATGATCAGGATTGCAAATTAGAATTTTGTGCAAAATATAATGTCATTTGGAAAAACTCTATTGTTTATAGGCCACTCTGAAGGCCAAATAGTCAGAATTCAGGGAAAAGTTTGCGGCTCCGTCGCACAGAGACCGTAAAAGTTATCCTTAACATTTTGATAACTTTAGATGCCCCACTTGTCTAGGGGACGTACACCGATTTTGAGGTTGGTGGGCAAAACGCCCTAGGAGGAGTTCGTTAAGTGTGAAACAGAAAAATGTGGATATTCGAGAGATTTAGCAATTTTCCCATAGGGATAACATGGGAGGTTTCCGTCATGGCTACGACTACGCCGTAAAAATTGAGGCATAAGTTTGATTGGCCTTTTGCTCGGGACCCCAAAATAGAATTTTGGGCAAAGTTTAGAACATTTGTGTAAAACCAGTTTTTGTCCATCAATGTTCACTCAAAGGCAACTCTGTAGGGGGCGCTATCGCGCCCATTTCAATTTTGTCATCATAAACTGGTCCAAACTTGAAAGTTTAACAACTGATTCAAATTTGGTCCTAATCGGACTCGTTTTGATCAAATGGGAGCAATTTTTAGATCTGCAATATCCCAAAATAAGTTGTCCAACTTTGCGGCTGCGCCGCACACAGACCGGTAAAGGTATCTCAAAAAATTGGATAACTTTAGATGCCCCACTTGTCCAGAGGACGTCCGCCGATTTTGAGGTTGGTTGGCAAAACGCCCTAGGAGGAGTTTGTCAAAGTTTGACGTGAACAAAATGGCTAACACCGCGTGTTTTCATTTTCAAAGGAAGATGGCGGCCATAGGGTAAGTCTGGGGGCGTGGTCACAATAATATTTTTTTTTTGTCCTCACGAGAGGAATGCGTGTCCCGAATTTCGTAGCTTTACGCCAAAGTTGACCTCGGGGCGTCTCCCATAGGCGCAATGTATTTTGACTTTTGTCGGTGGCGCTGTCGCGCCATTTTTTAACGAAAAAAAAAATGGCCCAGAAAAAATCTAATTTTTCGCCGATTCTGAATTTTGGGCAAAGTTTGGTGAGTTTTTGAGCATGTTCAGGGGGTCAAATTAGAGCTCAAAAAGCAGAAGAACAAGAAAAATTAAAGCCGCAAGCGGCATCCAACGGCCCTCGCGGGCCGCCGGCCTTCCGACTCTGCTCTCTGCATTTTACAGAGTTGGCGCTAACGCAATTGTCTAAGAACTAAGACAGCGACACATTGGACATGTACAAAGCTGTGCTTAACCAGTGCAAATGAACACAAATGTCGGTCAAATGTGCAGCTCCAGCGCACAGAGACCGTGACACTTGGAATAAAAATATGGATAACTTTTGATGCTCCGCTTGTGTAGATTATTTTCCCCAAATATGAGCTTGATCGAGCTATTGCCCACAGAGGAGTTCATTAAAGTGTGAAGCATAAATGTGAACATTTCAAGGATTTGGCGTTTTTCCCATTTGTGACATATATTTGCGGGTCCGCCACACAGAGACCATAGCACTTAAAATCAAAATATGGATAACTTTTGATGCCCCATTTGTGTAGATGATTTCCCCAAATATGAGCTTGATCGGGCAATCGCCCTGGGAGGAGTTGGTTAAAGTGTGAAGCGTGAAAACGTGGTCATTTTAGAGATTTCGCTGTTTTCCCATTTGTGACATATATTTGCGGGTCCGCCACACAGAGACCGTAGCACTTAGAATCAAAATATGGATAACTTTTGATGCCCCGCTTGTGTAGATGATTGATGATTTTCCCCAAATATGAGTTTGATCGGACAATCGCCCTAGGAGGAGTTTGTTAAAGTGTGAAGCGTAAAAATGTGGTGATTTGAGCGATGTTGCGGTTTTCCCATAGGGATAACATGGGAGGTTTCTGTCATCGCTACGACTACGCCGTAAAAAATAAGGCATTTGTCTGATTGGCTTTTTTGATCGGGACGCCAAAATAGAATTTTGGGTAAAGTTTAGAACATTTTGGTAAAACTAATTTTTGACCTTCAATGTTAATTTAAAGGTCACTCTGTAGGGGGCGCTATCGCGCCCATTTCAATTTTGTCATCATAAACTGGTCCAAACTAGAAAGTTTAACAACTGATTTAAATTTGGTCCTAATCGGACTGGTTTTGATCAAATGGGAGCAATTTTTAGATCTGCAATATTCCAAAATAAGTTGTCCAACTTTGCGACACAGACCGTAAAAGGTATCTCAAAAAATTGGATAACTTTAGATGCCCCACTTGTCCAGAGGACGTCCGCCGATTTTGAAGTCGGTGGGCAAAACGCCCTAGGAGGAGTTCGTCAAAGTTTGACGTGAACAAAATGGCTAACACAGCGTGTTTTCATTTTCAAAGGAAGATGGCGGCCATAGGGTAAGTCTGGGGGCGTGGCCACAATGATTTTTTTTTTTTGTCCTCACGAGAGGAATGCGTGTCCCGAATTTCGTAGCTTTACGACAAAGTTGACCTCGGGGCGTCTCCCATAGGCGCAATGTATTTTGACTTTTGTCGGTGGCGCTGTCGCGCCATTTTTTACCGAAAAAAAAAATGGCCCAGAAAAAACAAAATTTTTCGCCGATTCTGAATTTTGGGCAAAGTTTGGTGAGTTTTTGAGCATGTTCAGGGGGTCAAATTAGAGTTCAAAGCGCTGAAGAAGAACAATAAAAAAATTAAAGCCGCAAGCGGCATCCAACGGCCCTCGCGGGCCGCCGGCCTTCCGACTCTGCGCTTTTGACTTGATAAAGATGGCGCCGTTATTGTGTCTTGAATAAAAAAAGAACTTGACAGACGGCGACACATTGGACATGGCCAATCCAGTGCAAATGAACACAAGTGTCAGTCAAATTTGCTGCGCCGCCGCACAGAGACCGTAGCACTTGGAATAAAAATATGGATACCTTTTGATGCCCCGCTTGTGTAGATGATTTTTCCCAAAGTAAAGCTTGATCGAGCTATTGCCCACGGAGGAGTTTGTTAAAGTGTGAAGCGTAAATGTGAACATTTCAAGGATTTGGCGTTTTTCCCATTTGTGACAGTATATTTGCAGCTCCACGGCACAGAGACCGTACCACTTAAAATCAAAATATGGATAACTTTTGATGCCCCGTTTGTGTAGATGATTTTCCCCAAATATGAGCTTGATCGGGCAATTGCCCTAGGAGGAGTTCGTTAAAGTGTGAAGCGTAAAAATGTGGTGATTTTAGAGATTTCGCTGTTTTCCCATTTCTGACATATATTTGCGGGTCCGCCACACAGAGACCGTAGCACTTAGAATCAAAATATGGGTAAGTTTTGATGCCCCGCTTGTGTAGATGATATTCTCCAAATATGAACTTGATCGGACAATCGCCCTAGGAGGAGTTTGTTAAAGTGTGAAGCGTAAAAATGTGGTGATTTGAGCGATTCTACGATTTTCCCATAAGGATAACATGGGATGTTTCTGTCAACGCTACGGTTACGCCGTACAAAATATGACTTTGGCTCTCATACTTTTATGATCAGGATGGCAAATTAGAATTTTGTTCAAAATATCATGTCATTTGGAAAAACTCTATTGTTTATAGGCCACTCTGAAGGCCAAATAGTCAGAATTCTGGGAAACGTTTGCGGCTCCGTCGCACAAAGACCGTAAAAGTTATCCTTAAAATTTGGATAACTTTAGATACACCACTTGTCTAGAGGACGTACACCGATTTTGAGGTTGGTGGGCAAAACGCACTAGGAGGACTTCGTTAAAGTGTAAAACATAAAAATGTGGTAATTTGAGAGATTTTGTGGTTTTCCCATAGGGATAACATGGGAGGTTTCTGTCATCGCTACGACTACGGCGTAAAAATTTAGGCATTTTTGTGATTGGCTTTTGTGATCGGGACGGCAAAATAGAATTTTGGGTAAAGTTTAGACAATTTTGGTAAAACTAATTTTTGACCTTCAATGTTAATTTAAAGGTCACTCTGTAGGGGGCGCTATCACTGCCATTTCAATTTTGTCAGCCTAAACTGGTCCAAACTAGAAAGTTTAACAACTGATTCAAATTTGGTCCTAATCGGACTGGTTTTGATCAAATGGGAGCAATTTTTAGACCTGCAATATTCCAAAATAAGTTGTCCAACTTTGCGGCTGCGCCGCACACAGACCGTAAAAGGTATCTCAAAAAATTGAATAACTTTAGATGCCCCACTTGTCCAGAGGACGTACGCCGATTTTGAAGTCGGTGGGCAAAACGCCCTAGGAGGAGTTCGTCAAAGTTTGACGTAAACAAAATGGCTAACTCAGCTTGTTTTCATTTTCAAAGGAAGATGGCGGCCATAGGGTAAGTTTGGGGGCGTGGCCACAATGATTTTTTTTGTTTATCCTCACGAGAGGAATGCGTGTCCCGAATTTCGTAGCTTTACGCCAAAGTTGACCTCGGGGCGTCTCCCATAGGCGCAATGTATTTTGACTTTTGTCGGTGGCGCTGTCGCGCCATTTTTTAACGAAAAAAAAAATGGCCCAGAAAAAATAAAATTTTTCGCCGATTCTGAATTTTGGGCAAAGTTTGGTGAGTTTTTGAGCATGTTCAGGGGGTCAAATTAGAGATCAAAGCGCTGAAGAAGAACAAGAAAAATAATAATAATAATAATAATAATAATATTTTTAGCAAAAACAATATAGCCGTTTTTACTATAACAACAAATGATACATCGTTTGAAAGCTCTAAGCCTTCCCGATGCCGCCATGGGGTGGAATCATCATTACGAGCGCTTACGCGCTCGTCACTCCCTATTCCGTCAGGATGCCCCGCCCACTCCCCATAGACTTCCATTGATTTGAGCAGATACAAGCATGGCCCATGCCTGCGGCATGGATTCTCGCGTACGGGACGATGCCAGGAGGGTTTTTGGAGGAATGCAGCGCTTCGCGCTGCTGTTGTCAACAATTAGTGAATGGGCTACGCCCATTCACTAATTGTTGACTATTTCTGTCATAGCAGGAGTAAGTATGCATGATCCATGCCTTCGGCATGGGCTAGTTCACTGTACTTGCCAGGGGCGACGGGGTACCAAACATGCGGGCTGCGCCCGCATGTTTGGTCAGACAGTTGCAACGCTGCCTTCGGCAGCGTTGCGGGAGCAATAGGCCCTCCCCCTGCTGGGGCTCGGGCCTAATAATAATAATAATATTTTTAGCAAAAACAATATAGCCGTTTCCACTATAACAACAAATTATACATCGTTTGAAAGCTCTAAGCCTTCCCGATGCCGCCATGGGGTGGAATCATCATTACGAGCGCTTACGCGCTCGTCACTTCCTATTCCGTCGGGATGCCCCGCCCACTCCCCATAGACTTCCATTGATTTGAGCAGATACAAGCATGGCCCATGCCTGCGGCATGGACTCTCGCATACGGGACGATGCCAGGAGGGTTTTTGGAGGAATGCAGCGCTTCGCGCTGCTGTTGTCAACAATGAGTGAATGGGCTACGCCCATTCACTCATTGTTGACTTTTTCTGTCATAGCAGGAGTAAGTATGCATGATCCATGCCTTCGGCATGGGCTAGTTCACTGTACTTGCCAGGGGCGACGGGGTACCAAACATGCGGGCTGCGCCCGCATGTTTGATCAGACAGTTGCAACGCTGCCTTCGGCAGCGTTGCGGGAGCAATAGGCCCTCCGCCCTGCTGGGGCTCGGGCCTAATAATATTTTTAGCAAAAACAATATAGCCGTTTTTACTATAACAACAAAATATTTTTAGCAAAAACAATATAGCCGTTTTTACTATAACAACAAATGATACATCGTTTGAAAGCTCTAAGCCTTCCCGATGCCGCCATGGGGTGGAATCATCATTACGAGCGCTTACGCGCTCGTCACTCCCTATTCCGTCGGGATGCCCCGCCCACTCCCCATAGACTTCCATTGATTTGAGCAGATACAAGCATGGCCCATGCCTGCGGCATGGATTCTCGCGTACGGGACGATGCCAGGAGGGTTTTTGGAGGAATGCAGCGCTTCGCGCTGCTGTTGTCAACAATTAGTGAATGGGCTACGCCCATTCACTAATTGTTGACTATTTCTGTCATAGCAGGAGTAAGTATGCATGATCCATGCCTTCGGCATGGGCTAGTTCACTGTACTTGCCAGGGGCGACGGGGTACCAAACATGCGGGCTGCGCCCGCATGTTTGGTCAGACAGTTGCAACGCTGCCTTCGGCAGCGTTGCGGGAGCAATAGGCCCTCCCCCTGCTGGGGCTCGGGCCTAATAATAATAATTATAGCAAATAGAACAGACACAAATCTGATAAAAAAAAATCCTACAGATACAGTGCACAGAATGCTTGGCTGTTCAGACGGGCACTGCAGAGCGGGAGCCAGGCTACCTCACTCTATCTGGTAGTAATTAAGGCTGTCAAGGGTTATGATGGATCGCCTTTGTTTACACTGTTTAAAAAAGGGACACATTTCAAAACATCATTCTGGCGTACATATAAATAATTGGGTTTAAATCAAATGTTAATCCGGAGCAAAGGCCTAAGAAGTCGCCCCTAAAGTTTCAACAATCAAACAACAATAACATTTCCTATCTTTACCATGAAATTATGTCCGTTTTATAAAGCCGCTCATACATCTTAACTTGACAGCTCTCAGTCGACTGTGACCATTACTGGAGTAAATACAGTGCTTAGGTCAGACTGTGCGCTGATCAAGAGCGTGGTTAGACTTTGGTTGTCTCAAAATGATTACAATGAAACTGCTGGAGAGAGAGAGAGCGGGCAAATGTTATCATCACGTCGCAGGATGACAAGGAGCAGAAGCACTCACACTAGAATCAGTCAAATATTCTAAGCATTTCTAATATTGTTCACAGATTAGGAATGTCACAATATCAAATTTTAATGTGAGAAGCGACATCGTGATTTTACAGGAAAAGGAATAGTGAAATATTTAATTTAATGTTGTTAATTTTGTCCATTAGATCGGAAATTCCTTTATGAACTCGAAATGTATGAATAAAGTTACGTAAACAGAAACATTGTGAGCTGAATAATCACAGTAAACCCAATAAATAAACCAAAAAATATTCACATTCTTATTTTTGAACGTTTGTGCTTGTGTTGGAAGTCGTTTTCTAGTGTAGTTCACTTTTGTACATATATATTTACTTTGTGTAACCCATCAGGCTTTCCAATGTTTCTTTTCTCTTCCAGGTCTGTGCAGAGTTAGCCCAGCTACAGGAACATCAATGCCGAATCACTCTAAACCTTTCTCCTGTTGAACAAATTGCCAGTACAACAGACTTACTCGTCTCACAAAGGCTTGATCGCACTTTGAAGTCGGCAGGTCAGTAACAGAAACAGCATTTCAAGTCAGCCACAAGTGAGAGGGTTTTGTTTAGTCAAAGCATGCAACAAATGACAGAAAACTGACTCAAACATGCAGTTGGGGTTAGACAATTGATTTTTGATTAATAGTGATGTGAAGAAAACATTTAGGTATTTTTGCCTTATTCTGCCCCGCCCTCTTTTGCCTCGTTTTGCTACGAATTGGCCCTTTTGTTTGTCCGAATGGGAAGTGGAGAACAAGGGATATAAAGTAGGTTGATTTGTGTAGAATTTTCAATGTTAATGTGATCTACAAGTCATCGTTTCTCTGGGCGGCTTGAAAACGGCTTTGTAGAGCTTATTTTCTATCGAGATTGGTACAAACGGACACAATTTGCTGCGGCAATATTCACTTCTGGAATATGGTGAATATGCAGAATATGATGATGCAGGTAATCTAGACAAAAATCTTGGCCTGTGAGCAAATTTCACTATGGGGTCAATAAAGTCTGTAAATATTAAGGCCGTGACCGCGCAGTTTCAGGGACCGCGGCATTTCCCTTATAGCCCGTTATAGCCTCATGGCTAACCCTAACCCTAACTCTAACCCTAACCCTAACCCTAACCCTAACCTTAACTCTAACCCTAACCTTAACTCTAACCCTAACCCTAACTCTAACCCTAACCCTAACCCTAGCCTTAACCTTAACCTTAACCTTAACCTTAAGCCTAACCTTAACCCTAACCCTAAGCCTAACCTTAACCCTAACCTTAAGCCTAACCTTAACGTTAGGCTTAAGGTTAACCCGACACGGCCTAAAACGGCGCTAAAACGCGGTCAAATAGCGGCGCAGTTTCAGGAGCCGCGGCGCACGGCCGGCACAAAAATAACATGGCAGTTTCGGCCGCGCGCCACGACTCTGCAGACACTCCGAAATATTAAATATAATTGAAAGAAATACGTAATTAAAAAGTAATGAAAAATATAGCCGCAAGCGGCAATGATCGGCCCTCGCCACGCCGCCGCCACGCCGCAAGAGGAGGGGGCGCTAACGCGCCCCAATTGTCCTTTTATTACGCCTACTGCTGAATCTGTGACGCTGTCACATCTTCTCCCCTTTGTTTTACCATCAAAAAGCAATTTTATTTTGAATTCTTGGCAACATGTGCGGCTTTGCCGCACAGAGACCGTGACTCTTTTAATAAAAATGTGGATAACTTTTGATGGTCCTGAAGATGAATCTCACCAAATTTCAGGTTAATAGGGCTGACGCCCTGGGAGGAGTTTGTGAAAGTATAAAGTGTAAACATGTTCTGGTGATTTCCCCATTGGAATAACATGGAAGGTTTCGGTCATCGTTACGGCAACGCCATAACAATTATGACATGGGTCTCATTGACTTTTTTGATGGGGATGCTAAAATTGAGTTGTGTGTCAAATTTCATATAATTTCGCAAAACTAAACATTTAACCTCTATATAAAATCTGTAGGGGGCGCTGTGGCGCCAAATGAATTTATTTCACTTCAAGTAGGTTTAGGGCAAAGAGTTTAACAACTGATTCTAATTTGACGCAATTCGGACTTTATCTGCGCAAACGGCAGAAATTTTAAATATGGGAGATTTTCTGAAATTCTAGCTACAGAGACCGTGAGAGGTATCAATGTAATTTGGATAACTTTTGATGTCCCACTCCTCAGTAGCATTTTCACCAAATTTCAGCTTTTTAGGGCCAACGCCCTGGGAGGAGTTCGTAAAAGTACGACGTTTGGAAAAACTCCGAAGTCATGTTTAGCCATTTTTGAAGCAATATGGCCGACATTTGGTTGGGCGGACGGCGTTGCCGTAATAATATTTTTTACTTCTCTTGTCACCATCTACCTCTGCGCCAAATTTCATGATTCTACGATCAGATTTTTTTGGGTCATTTCCCATCTCTCAATGCATTTTTGGTACATTTGGGGGCGCTGACGCGCCATTTTTTTTATTTTAGAAAAGGGAAATAGCCAGAATGTAGAGAGGCACGATTTTTAGAGGTGTGCACATTTTTGTGACTTTTCGTCAATGTTCACTGGGTGAAAAATAGGGGGGTTGGTCCCGAGAAGAAGAAGAAAGAAAGAATATTAAAGCCACAAGCGGCATCCAACGGCCCTCGCGGGCCGCCGGCCTTCCGACTCTGCTCTGTGCATTTTACAGAGATGGCGCTAACGCAATTGTCTAAGAACTAAGACAGCGACACATTGGACATGTACAATGCTGTGCTTAACCAGTGCAAATGAACACAAATGTCGGTCAAATGTGCAGCTCCAGCACACAGAGACCGTGACACTTGGAATAAAAATATGGATAACTTTTGATGCTCCGCTTGTGTAGATTATTTTCCCAAAATATGAGCTTGATCGAGCTATTGCCCACAGAGGAGTTCATTAAAGTGTGAAGCATAAATGTGAACATTTCAAGGATTTGGCATTTTTCCCATTTGTGACATATATTTGCGGCTCTACCGCACAGAGACCGTAGTACTTAAAATCAAAATATGGATAACTTTTGATGCCCCGCTTGTGTAGATGATTCTCCCCAAATATGAACTTGATCGGGTATTCACCCTAGGAGGAGTTTGTTAAAGTGTGAAGTGTAAAAATGTGGTCATTTTAGAGATTTTGCGGTTTCCCCATAGGGATAACATGGGATGTTTCTGTCATCGCTACGGCTACGCTTTACAGAATATGACTTTGGCTCCCATACTTTTAATTTGGGGATGGCAAATGAGAATTGTGTGCAAAATGTCATGTCATTTGGAAAAACTCTTATTTATAGGCCACTCTGAAGGCCAAATAGTCCAAATTCTGCGAAAAGTTTGCGGCTCAGCTGCACAGAGACCGTAAATGTTATCCATGAACTTTGAATAACTTTAGATGCCCCACTTGTCTAGAGGAGGTACACCGATTTTGAGATCGGTGGGCCAAACGCACTAGGAGGAGTTTGTTAAAGTGTGAAGCGTAAATGTGAACATTTCAAGGATTTGGCGTTTTTCCCATTTGTGACAGTATATTTGCAGCTCCACGGCACAGAGACCGTACCACTTAAAATCAAAATATGGATAACTTTTGATGCCCCGTTTGTGTAGATGATTTTCCCCAAATATGAACTTGATCGGACAATCGCCCTAGGAGGAGTTCGTTAAAGTGTGAAGCGTAAAAATGTGGTCATTTTAGAGATTTCGCTGTTTTCCCATTTGTGACATATATTTGCGGGTCCGCCACACAGAGACCGTAGCACTTAGAATCAAAATATGAATAACTTTTGATGCCTCGCTTGTGTAGATGATTTTCCCCAAATATGAGTTTGATCGGGCTATCGCCCTAGGAGTTTGTTGAAGTGTGAAGCGTAAAAATGTGGTGATTTGAGCGATTTTGCGATTTTCCCATAAGGATAACATGGGATGTTTCTGTCATCGCTACGGTTACGCCGTACAAAATATGACTTTGGCTCTCATACTTTTATGATCAGGATGGCAAATTAGAATTTTGTTCAAAATATCATGTCATTTGGAAAAACTCTATTGTTTATAGGCCACTCTGAAGGCCAAATAGTCAGAATTCTGGGAAACGTTTGCGGCTCCGTCGCACAGAGACTGTAAAAGCTATCCTTAAAATTTGGATAACTTTAGATGCCCCACTTGTCTAGAAGACGTACACCGATTTTGAGGTTGGTGGGCAAAATGCACTAGGAGGAGTTCGTTAAAGTGTGAAACATAAAAATGTGGATATTTGAGAGATTTTGCGGTTTTCCCATAGGGATAAAATGGGAGGTTTCTGTCATCGCTACGACTACGCCGTAAAAATTAAGGCATTTGTCTGATTGGCTTTTTTGATCGGGACGGCAAAATAGAATTTTGGGTAAAGTTTAGAACATTTTGGTAAAACTAATTTTTGACCTTCAATGTTAATTTAAAGGTCACTCTGTAGGGGGCGCTATCACGCCCATTTCAATTTTGTCACCCTAAACTGGTCCAAACTGGATAGTTTAACAACTGATTCAAATTTGGTCCTAATCGGACTCGTTTTGATCAAATGGGAGCAATTTTTAGATTAGCAATATCCCAAAATAAGTGGTCCAACTTTGCGGCTGCGCCGCACACAGACCGTAAAAGGTATCCCAAAAATTTGGATAACTTTAGATGCCCCACTTGTCCAGAGGACGTACACCGATTTTGAAGTTGGTGGGCAAAACGCCCTAGGAGGAGTTCGTCAAAGTTTGACGTGAACAAAATGGCTAACTCAGCTTGTTTTCATTTTCAAAGGAAGATGGCGGGCATAGGGTAAGTCTGGGGGCGTGGCCACAATAAAAAAAAAAATTGTCCTCAAGAGAGGAATGCGTGTCCCGAATTTCGTAGCTCTACGGCAAAGTTGACCCCGGGGCGTCTCCCATAGGCGCAATGTATTTTGACTTTTGTCGGTGGCGCTGTCGCGCCATTTTTTAACAAAAAAAAAAATGGCCCAGAAAAAATTAAATTTTTCGCCGATTCTGAATTTTGGGCAAAGTTTGGTGAGTTTTTGAGCATGTTCAGGGGGTCAAATTAGAGCTCAAAAAGCAGAATTCGCTCATTGTTGACTATTTCTGTCATAGCAGGAGTAAGTATGCATGATCCATGCCTTCGGCATGGGCTAGTTCACTGTACTTGCCAGGGGCAACGGGGTCAGACAGTTGCAACGCTGCCTTCGGCAGCGTTGCAACTGTCTGCGGGAGCAATAGGCCCTCCGCCCTGCTGGGGCTCGGGCCTAAATATTCCGATGCGAAAACAATGTTTCCCATTTTTCAAATATCATAAACTATACATTTTCGGAAAGCGCTCGCGCTTTCCTACCTCATGGTGTGGGTCCCTGGTCACTGGCGGGTACTTTCGTTAATTTTGAGTGGGCTCCGCCCACTTTGTGTTTTTGGCCCTCTATACAGTAATAATGTGCAATTTTTGCATTACATGCTTATATGTACGGAACATGCAAGAGATGGGGAACGTATTTGTGAGCTACTTAGGGCAAATGAGTGCTTTATATGTAAAGTGCTCGTTTAGTGCGCACTTTTGCGCGGGCTTCGCCCATTTACAACGGTAATGTTCCATTTTCCTACTACTAATTAGTCTGCACGGGGCGTGCATGAGTGGAGGAGTGCGTTAGTGAGTGTTTGGAAGTGGGCGAGCGCTTCGCGCTCGATTTCGTGCGCACTACGTGCGCACTTTTGCAGCCGTGCTTCGCGCGGCCTTACGAGATTAATAGGCCTCTCGCCAGCTTGTGGCGCTCGGGCCTAATAATGTTCATGTACTCAGATTATCATCAAACTAAAATAAATATAATAATACAAATTGAAAAAAGATGAAGATGAATTTTTTTTTTTTAAAAATCAGTAGTTAAAATAATAATAAGTATCGGTTCTAAAAAAATCTAAATAATAGGGGGAAAAATGACCTTTCTTGAACAGTTGATCTCTATAAGAACAGAATAAGGCCACCATGTTTAATTGAGAAAAAACACTATTATTTTGCATTTAAAATGTTTGACCTAAATCAAAAACCGAAATAGAGTTTGACATATTTGTATTGCGACAACACTATTAGATACGCAGATACGTGTTGACTCAAAGGTGGCAGACACACACACAACATCTGCTCAGTTGTTTCTTATGGCAGTTCTGGTCAAACAGAGAATGATTCACAAGTGCTAAGGTTACAGGCAGATGATGGGGCCAATTAATCTTGGTTTGCACTCTCTGGACTAATTATTTGCTTCCGTAATTACGCTCCTAATACAACATCACCTCCTGAACCAATGCAGTCAGCTCCACACCTGGGCTACAGCAACAGACTTTGAATTAATACGAAAAGTAAACATGCTGACTTCTACTGACTAGAACTACGGTATATAGAGAGCAACACTTTTAATTTGAGAATAATTAACTAAGGATGGCTCCAGTCAAAAAGTTAAGAGCTGTGCTGGCTACCAGAAAGTGCCTCAAATTTTCCCCTTCACACCACATTTCTTTCAGCAGGAAATCACACAGAAAGTAGAAAAAAGAATCATTAGATGACTCATTAATCTGACAGTATCACACTTTTTCTGACATCTGGCATATGCTCCATGCTGCTAACAAGCCAGCGAGCAGCGCCACCAGCAAGCAGCATCTGCATGTTGGCAAAGGAGCGCGATCATTTCTAATACGAGACAGTATTTAAGACACAGGCGATGGCAGTGGCATGGTTCAAACATAAACCCTACATGTTACCAGTAGATTAACAGGAAATTGTGAAATAATGAGGAGATCAAATTTGCAGTTGTGTAAAACATATTTTTTTGTTGTTGTTGTCACAAATCAGTGTGGGTCAGCCAAGAGCACTGTACCAGGAGATGTATCTGGTATAAAAGCATATCATAGATTGAAAAATGATAAGAGGAAGGGAAGACAAAAGATTGAAGGATTATGACATTTCCCTTAGTAGTTTCTCTGATGTTTTCTTAGAGTGGCCACAGTTAGCGACAGCTGTATTTTGGGAATGGTCTCACAGTAAATAAGAGACAGCAGACACAGACAGTACATGAGCTGACTGAGTTTCAGGGAGAGGTATAAGGACCCCAGGGTTCAAACACAGCTAGATTTACCCTTATGTGTTAGTCTGCAGGAGCCATGGTCATTGATCGAGGCTCGAGCCATAGATGCTGCCATTAGGCTGTGGCAATACAACTGTGCTGCTATTGATTGATGGGACTGGCCCTGTTAATATTATTTATGGAAGGGGTGCTGCACAGCTCTGCCATGGAGTACCCCCCCCCATAATAAGTGGTAATTGATGGCCCTGGAGGCCACCCCGCTTCTCCCAGACTCACTGACCCCAGTGTAGTGGAAGTCAGATGGATTGCCTCTAACACAGTTATGATTGATATTATCAGATTACATAACCCGCTACAGAAGCCTTGTGGGCCGACTCAAGTGGCCACATCGATGTTTGATTAGGACGCCACTCAACACATCAAGAAAAGATAAGAAAATATATCACACACATTTATTCATCCAATTATCATTTTTATTTTATAGCTACAGAAATATATCTAAAGCATTGTTGTACTTTATTGTATAATGTTAATGTTGTTAGTGCTGCAGAAAAATGTATTCATAATCTCATTACGTGCAGTAAATGTCCTACTGTTGCATGACACCTTATTAACTGGAAGACATCCAGCCACTGTCAATGGGTTTCTGTGAGTCAGATCACAGCTCGCAGTGGGATGAAATCAAAATGAGTATGAAAAACATATTAGTGTTCCCCCAGATTCCAACAAAGTTTGTTCATGGACACAGTGCAAAGGTGTTGTCTGTGAGGGGCGTGTGTGTCCTTCTGACTGCGTGATTTATGTCTTCTCATGACTTTTTTGACATCTCTGACGTAATAGCTTTTCATTTCACTTTTCTACCATCGTTTGACCATAATATCATGGCAGTTGCCCACTGCAGTTTATGGAAAAGTAATGAAGATTGAGGAGACCTTGCTATGCAATGTATATATTTATATGTCCCCATGGAAATCTATAATTGAGATGGTTTGATGGACAGTACAGGTTGCCAGTATCTGTCAGGCAGCTGTGCAAAGTGACCACTGGCTGACCGGGGCAAAGGGAACAAGGCTGAAATTATGTGGCCAGGAACACACCTGACAAAGAACAAAAAGTGCTATAAAGTGAGTTCCCCAAATGACCAGACATTACGCTTCATTTCTGCTAGTTAGAATTTCTTCTTTTTCTTTTATTTATTGGGTAACCATAGCAAATTCACTGCCTAAAGGCATTAACAGATTTAAATAAAACATTGGGGAAACATTTTTGACTATTCCTGGGCCCTCTCCATTGCAGATGTGCAGAAACAGAATGATGTTTTGTGGTAATCAGATTCAATCTCTTAATATTTCAAACAATTAACAAACAAGACAGAAATGACAGCTTATTGCACTTTCTTGTCTACAAGTCGATAAGCTCAGAGATAATTTGCATCGAACATGTAAATATGATAATAACAAATTGTCCCTGTTGATTTTCCACATTGTTTTATTGCATGCGTGGGCAATCTTCCAGATAGAGTTGAATTGATTTGTCTAAAGATCTTCAATTCTCCCTGTATGTGCTAACAGCTTGCCCCTAACCCTCCAGTAGCAGGAGCCCTAACCCCCTGCCTCTTTATCCAGCCCGCGGCCTCATCAGCACACAGGGAAGCCGTGAATATGAACATTATGAGCTTTGGGTTCAAAACTTAATGGTTCACAAATCAGCTCCTATAGATTTTCTGCTAGAACAATCAATAGCAGCTGGAAGGGGTCATGAATTCTCGCCTTCCAATGTACTCTGGGTTTTAATTCATAACAGGCAGTTGAATGTGCTCGTGTATTGCCGAAGAAGAAAACAAAATAGTGTCATATTTAAAAGATAGTATAAGTAGCATGCACTCCAACTGATTAAAAAAAGTATATATATATATTGAAGGTCATTAGCCGCCATACGGAAGAAGACAAAAAACAAGTTTGCAAAATGCTTATTCTACTTTAAGATGGGATAATAGTCTGTGTCTAGTGTGTGTGACGGCCTGCTCAGTGTTTTCATCACTACTTCTGCTCCTGTTTGATCTCTGTAGGATTACACTGAAATAAATACTAATAGAATACTTTAGGGGGTTAAATGCAGTGGACTATTTTTATTAAACTATAAAATGTAAAATGTATAAAATATACAATTGAAGAAGATTGCTTATGGACACAATATTCTCCAGTGAAGTATTCAGTGCATCTGTCTCTAAGTCTTTTACATGTTGTGAGTGACATTCACAACACAACTGTCTGTCTGCTTTATGATCTTTGAACATTTATTCCTTTTAGCACAGTTCAGCAAAAAAACACAAACAAAAAAACAGGTATAATAGAAACGGAAGTAAGAGGCAAACAAAAAGATTATGTAAATGTGTTTGTGATTACAATAAACATTAAAATTTTTACACTTAAAATTCTGAACTGAACATGTTAGTAATGTTTATAAAAGAGTTTTTGAAATATTCATAAAAAATAACCTTGAATGAAATGGCAATGTAGATGAGATGTGCAAAATGTTGTAAATACATTGAATACATTCATATTTAGCTCTTCCTCTCTCTCCTCTCTCTTTCTCTTGCTCTTTACAGTATGAAACACATACTTACAGTAGGTGGCGTTAAATGCACCTTTTCAGTTCGCTGCCAACCACCATAAAAACACAACAATAACATTTATATTTAATTTGAGTATATTAGTCATACTTTTCGAGTTGAACAATGAATTGAATCTTTTGCACCATGTCCTGTCTGTACTAGTGACCGCTCTATGAAGGCCAAAGAGCAGAGAAACAGTGCGCTTTTGACTCCAGGACAGGCTCTCATGATTAATGACCTCCAATTAGGGCTGGGATGGCAGTTTTCAGGAGGTCCTTTGGCCACACTGAACCTGGCCCCACTTCAACGCTTAAGCTCTAAGGTCAACAGCAACACCAGTAAAAGATTTAGAAAGAAAGCTTCAGACTCCTAATAAATCAATTATTAAAAATCATATGTGTCTCTAATTTCATTGAATGGAATATATATATAACCACAGCTCCAAAAATAGATCTTATACATGTGAGAATTAAGTAAAGCATCAAAATAGCATTTGTTTTATAAAAGATTGACTACAAAAGCAAAATAAAATTAATTAAAATTAAGAAGCAAAAATTATATATATATCCGATGTTATTACTGACTGATTATGAGAGCAAAACCCACTTCATTAGAAATACTCCCAAACAGATTAGAACTTGGTCAGCGCACGATAACTATAGCTAAAAAGTACATATTCAAATAATACATATAAAAAATATATACATCAATTGAAAGTGATATTGGAGCTGCAGTTTGTGGAACACGGTTAAATATGTTATGTATATTATGCTATGACTGCCACTTCTGAGCGGGACCACCAGCAGTCTGGAAGTCATTATGCGAGGGTCAAGAGATATCCTACATGTAAACTCAGAGTCACTTCACCTCAAATTGGGTGTAAAGATCCCATTTCCTCCCATCGACAAACTGAACCACCTGCACGGCACCGGGATGTAATATAGTCAAGGGTTACATCCTTTCCGCGCCCTGTCACAACGTTGCAATCCCGGTGACCTCAGTGTTAATGTGACGGACACGGCCTCTGGGTATGGGTCTAGTTGAAGATTATTGCATTAGGACTCGTGGTTAGCACTCACGCTACGAGGGGGTTTCGGTTTCGACTCCCGGCCCGGGGCCTCCAGCTAAGGTCCTGACCGGGATCTGGAGATGAGTCCCAGAGCGTTGCACTGCGGCGACCATGGTCCTGACAGAAGCCCCAGTGGCACGAGAGGATGGGTAGAAACCAATGTCCCTACATGGACAATAAAGTGTATGTACCTTAACCTTAATACTATTTACATTACCGGTACAATCTTTTAAGTATTTTTTTTTACATTTTTCCCACTTGAAATTGGTGTAAACACATATTTCCTAATGATAATCTCTCAATTTATCCAAAAAGAACGAGCAAGAAGTCCAAGCAGTAGCACATATGCCACACCAGGCTCTGTGTGAGACTTATCCACAACTCCGACAATTTGCTAATGTCCTCCCAACTCTCCCCCCATCGCAAAGCTGTTCTTTCCTGTCTAATAAAATTACACTATCTTGCAAGTGACTTTTACCAAGCTACGTTTCATTGCGCATTATACTTTCAACAGAGATTTTATCATGAATCTATTTATTCTCTTTTCCATCTATTCTCAGGCGCGTGAAGCTGGAGGCGAGATGCATACGAGTTCCTCCTCCTACATTATTAACAACAATGGCTTTATGGATATGTGTAAGTTAAATGAGCATTAACATTAACAGGCAGACACGCTTATTTGTTGCGTACATTGTCCTAAAGGTACGCGCTTCTGTATTAGATTGATGCTTCTATCCTCGGTGACAGTTCTGAATCATGGCTCCCGCCGCACACTTCAGCCAACGCTCTGGAATGTCTGATAAAATGATATTAATTCCACACATTAATGAGATTAATGAATGTGAGCAGGGGGAAGCAGCTCTTTTTTCCCCCTTTTGTCTAGCCCTGAAATAATAACACGAAGGTAATTACAGTGCATCCATCAATCTGCTGCCGGACAGTCTAATTATCTGGGCATTTCTGAAGTGCTCTGGCCATTTATATTGCGTGATATGTTATTTTTTCATTAATGGAGAAGTGGTTCCGGAGCTCTCCGTGTGTGCATGTTACAGTGGCTTTCTGTCAGGTGCGCAGATGATTGAGGGCTTAAGACTCGGGAGATTGAGACGACCAAAATTTGCGTGATGGATGAAGATGTCATTCGGCTAAGAGGTACACATCATCGACTCAATGCGCATCTTAACAAAGCTCTCTGCTCTTATCCTCCCCAAGGATATAATGAGGACGCTGACAGCACATCCACTATAATCAATGGCTCACAGATGAATAATCAACACCTCTAATTGAACAAAGAAATTTCGTGAAGGACTGTTTATCCCGCGGAGGAGTCTACTTTAGCTTGGCACAAAAGTTTGCCCTTCACAGCAGCCATGTTTTGTGATTCGTGTTTGTTTTGAATGTAGATTTGCAAAAGTTCTTGCCTCTCGCGCCGTAAAATTTGCAACGTGCAAAAATGTCAATGTATGTCAAAGCTGTGGTTGAAATAAACTCATAACATAGAGTGAATGTGATGGTTCTGAAATAATTTAATTGGAAACATTTCTCAAGTTTGTTGGGTTCTTAGTATTTATCCAAAACAATGTACAATTGTTGGGGCTAGAATTGCGCTATACTAGAGGACCTCCACGTTATTTTGAATGTTTATTTGTGCTGCAGCTGTAGAATGACTGTTTATCCTGTTAACATGCTTGATATGGGAGAGTAAACTAATAAAAATAAGAAAGAGCTGAAAGATTATTCGTAAATATATATGAAATTACATAAGTTTAAAGTTTACAACTTGGAAAGACTAAGCTACAAATGTGGTTGTATTCTTGAATTTCATCTTCCTGAACTTATATTATTAATTATATCTGTCTATTTTGTTTTGCGTTGTTAATCGTCATGAAAATCCTAATCCCTCATCATTCTGAAAAGCATATAAAAGATAAACAAATGGCAAAATCTTCAAACGTGGACAAGAATGCGCCCGTAACACTTGAGGATTCGGGTAGATGCAAAAATCCAAGGTTTTGCAGCTGCATAAACTCCAGGCAAAAGTCGCCCTATTCAAACAAACTCTTGGTCGACATCATCTGGACAGTAATGGATTTCTGAAACAATAATAATTACAAGGGCTGACCAGGGCGGAACAAGCTGTGGCCCGACCAGCCTTCTATCCGGGCTAATTGTGAAGCACACAGAGAGCCACTTCCTGGAGCTTCCTCAGTAATGGTTACAGATGACTGACATTTAGAGCAAATAAAATATCCCGCAGCTGTCTAAATAAGGGTTTGAACCCCCTCTCCGTTTCATAACTACAACAAGAAGACCAAGACCCACACTATCACGTGAACCTGACAGTTATTGTAATAAAAATCTGCAAAAAGACCATTTATAGCTGATTATTCGTTCTAGGGATTGATATATCTTGTACTGCATTTGCACAACATTTTCGGCTTTAGAATGGATGCTTTTAAGTCAAATGTTACAGCTGTGACTCACGCTACAGACAAGTTAATGGGAAGATTATGGAATGCCCTCAACTTGAATTTCAATAAACATTTAAAATTTAGGGCGTGTCATTCCATTACGTTCGAGCGTTCTGCAGAAGGCTCATAAATGTCAACCTATTTTTATAAACACAGGGATCAGTTACTTATCTTTGGCCGAGCAGAAGACAGTTGCTCAAAAGTGCTTCTTCCCTTTGTTTCTTTTTGGAGACAGAACAAATGGCGGTAAAGTAAACACAGGAAAACAATATAAAATAGACCACAGTGAGCTTCAGACCTCCTCCTTGAAAAAAAATATAGACACTTAACGGTATGGGCCATATATTAAGAAGAGTGTAACCAATGCATAAGAGGCTGTCAAAGTTTTACTATCACTGAGGGTTACTTCTAAGGATAATTCAATCAAGAATCTGTGTTTTTAAAAGAATATATATATATATATATATATATATATATATATATATATATATATATATATATATATATATAGTTTACATAGAAAACAGCTCAACCCATTTGCATTAAGATGAAGATTTATTTCCACAAGAATTACTCAAATGATGTTGCATTTACAGTACTTGAACGATGGTCTTGGACAGTACTTTTTTGTGGTATCTTGGCCTGTTCATAATCATAATCTTCATAAATTCCATTGAATGCTGTTTTTTGTGGGGGGAAGGGCTGTTTTTAATCATTCATGTGTATAGTAACTCTCTGTAGCGATCACACACCAGGCATCAAAATAACAACAGATTAAACATTAAAAAATAACAAATTGGTGCCATTTGTTCTGATATAGGTACAATATAATATGAAGGGCCAATTTTCTCTCATTTATGGATTTTCTTTTCAATATTGGAATCTATTCAAATTAGTACATAGTTCCAATGCTGTGCCAAAGTGTCTCTGTAATATTTTTTGGACTCCCAACTAGTCTTATTTCAAATCCTGAATGAGCACCTTTTGGGATTTTAAAATACTTAAAACTCAGAGTACCGTAGCCCTCTTTAACTGTCTATTTACCAGATTACATTCTTTCTATTGCATCTCCTTCTACAATTTACAGTGTATTTAGTTCAAGGCCAAAGTTCTGCAGACTGTGTTCCTTTCCTGAAGATGAGAAATCTCCTGTATAGAAGAGTATAGCATCTTTAACTTGACTTATTGTCTCCAGCGTCTGATAGATCACCTTCCCGCCTGGACTTATGTGCTTTGAGGCGATTTCATTTTCCCACTGCTCTCTGAAGTTATCTAAATGGATTGTACAATAATCCGCCGTGCCCCGAAACCACACGGCACATAATTATTCTGCTTTCAAATGTTTGACAGGAAAAATTAGTAACAATCACCGGAGAGCAGGTGTTTGTCTTTCTCCCTCCGTTTTCTCCCCCTTGTTCCTGAGAGCCTGCAGCAGAAAAGGTTGCGTACAAGGCTAGTATTGATTTTGAAACCATTTGACAAAGGATAAATAAGATGGGAAAGGAGGCAGGCCTTAGCCATGAGCTTTTTGATCAATCAACATGTCACAGCTGGAACTAAATTCAATTCTTATTTATCAAAATCCCCTGCTTGGTTAGAATGCTTAACAGTCGGCGCGCCCGCTAGCATCGCCGTCAGTGGCATGGATTTTGTGACAGAAAGCCTTTGAGGTGAAATCTTTAGCACATGACGACAATAACTTCATCTGACTTGCATGAGATTCGTACAATAGATCGGCGGTGTCAGAGAAAACCACCACCTTGTTAAATAACACACCGCCGGGGCCAAATATTGTCGCTACATAGGCTCAACGTACAATTGCATTCACGCGCACCGGTGGATGATCGCTCACTGTTGGCCTGCCGCGAACCCTGTAATTTCTGAAAGTCTTTATGGACGTTCATAATAATAAAGAGATCAGGGGTCACCATTCAACTGGTTATTTGCCCACAATGCACTCTGATGATTGCTCAAAAAAAACGTCACTGAATAGGGCTTGATTAATAAATCAATTTTCAGAGTTCTAATGTCAGGGACCGTGCCGTTTTTTGAAGCTACAGAGGTCGTTTCATGGTTACTGTTGTTGTTATAAATCACATAAAACGTTATCTTCAGGCAATTGAATGTAGTTTTAGACACAGAATAACAGCAGGGAAATATAGTCCTTTAAACGTAATTTATTTCAGTATTGATATTTGTTTGAGCGAGACCATAAGTTGCACCTTTTTTCATAGTTTTGGCCGGGGTACTCCAGAGCAATGCTTATATGTGATATTATTTGTTATTTTCACACTTGCGACCGCATTTCATACTCCAGTGCAACGTATATATGTTTTCTTCTTCTCTATTATGCATTTTTTGGCTGGTGCAACTTATACCCCGGTGCGACTTATAGTCCGGAAAATACGGTATTTAGTTGTAGTATCGATTGGTATCTAGTTTTTGATACCTTCGAAACCCTGAAAAACTAGCGTCGTCAACAGCCTAAACGCAGTGCTCCGTTGAAATAATAAGCCGCTCTAATCAGGTTTGTAAGTCATATGGAGACGAGGATTGTTGATTGTGTCATCATGCACAAGTCACATGCTACTCCCAGCCATACCGCAGTTTCTTTTTGGACTAACCACCTATTTCCCGTTCCCATGTAGTGAAAGATTTGAGGATAAATTCATTATAAAGTAACATCAAAGTAGGGGCAGAACAACGAGATTAAACGTGAACGGTGCGGGCACTGGGGTTAGAGCATTCTCACAGGACAAAGAGAAGAAAATGAGATGGGAATGATAAGAGCAAAGTTACATTAAAAAAAACAACAACAACTGCGTGTTAAACTCCTTTAATATAATCAAATCAAAAGCTGAAGTGTTTAATAGCCTGTGGACAAACATGCTGATTCCAAATGTTGATATAATTAGAGTAAAAAGCTTATTAATCTTAAAAATTACCTAGCGTATTTTCCGGACTATAAGGCGCACCAGCCAAAAAATGCATAACAGAGAAGAAAAAAACATATATTAGTTGCACTGGAGTATGAACTGCGGTTGCAAGTGTGAAAATAACAAATTATATCACATATAAGTCGCTCCGGAGTATAAGTATAACTATATAAGTATAAATATAAGTATAAATCGCACCCCAGCCAAATCTATGAAAAAAGGTGCGACTTATAGTCCGGAAAATACGGTATTATTTTAACATCTCGCTCTGCATATTTAGTCAAAAGCCACTCACTCATACCAGAACATTATTTTTTGTTATTAATTATACATGTACCGACTTAAACGTGTCTGTGTCATTAATAAGTCTCATTAGTTAGCGGCGTTCCGGGGACGGCTGTATTTTCCCACAGGAGGAGAATGGAATGTGGTGGTGGTGGTGGTGGTGGTGGTGGTGGTGGTGGGGAGAATAACAGTGTTTGCATTGAGCGGGGGGCACTATTGTGTCAATAGCAGGAAAAGCACAGGCATTATTCATTTCAAATATTTTCAGTGATGCATTAGTGTCAGGATGTGTCGCCCCCATTTGTCAGACACAAGTCGAGGCCCGACAGTCCAGGCGGATGTGTAAATACAACACAAAACACTTAACTGTGAGCTCATCCACACATAGTTATTAATCTTACTTTTGAGGTCTTGAGTCACAAACGCTCCTGTGTGGCCTTATTAATATATCAGCCCCAAAAATTCATTAACAAGACGGATGCGCTTTGGAGATGGTCAGAAAACAAGAAGTGCTTATCCAGCAGTGTGCGGTTTAAGAGCAGTTTTACAGTAGATTCTTTGTCAGATGTTGAACAATAGAAAAAGTGCTGCTTTCACCACTGATGATAAGAGACACATATGAATGTTTCTTGACCGTAAGAATAGAATAAAAAAGGTTAAAATGCAAAAGACGCTATACAAAACAGTAGAAAAAATATTGCATCAAAGAAACTGCGGAAAATAAAAAAAATACATTAAAAAAGCACCTAAAAAACAGCACGTTGAGTGTAAAGGGGAAAGGCTCTTGGAATGGACTTTATAGTGAGTTACAATTGTATGTTTTTCTTCTTACGTATTGGTATTCCTGATCATGCTTTCAATACAAAATGTGAGCCAATTGCATTTATTCATCAGCACACCTCCGAACTCCAAACACACACAAAGCATAAACAACGCAATGAAAACTAATACTCACATAAAAATAAATTACTGCAAGTGTTCCGTCCTCAGTGGATTCATATCGTCTTCTATGAGGTGATTCTTAACCACTGGAGGACAAGCCACGGCATAAATTACAAAGTCAACACTTGTACAAATGAAGCGAGACGCCGCGCATCCTCGTCACTCGTGCTGCGTCTGAGGGAGGAGACGGTCCCTCACGACGCAGCACATGCATTATCATTACCGAAGCCATTGTTACCACTGTAATTATAACAATCTCACTTCCATTCAGATTTGTGGAGGTAAATACAGGCCTATCAGTCGAGGTCAAAATGTATAGTATCTGAGAAAATGGCCGCACGACAAAGGGTGCTTGGCATTCTTTCATTTAATTATAACTAAATACAATATGTGGACGGTCTACATTAAAGTCGTTTTATTCACTCGACATAAAAGACATTCATTCTCAGACAGGATACGAGAGAAGAAACAGGTGGACTTTGGATGAGCACTGCAACAAAAGGTTATAAATGAAAATTTAAAAAGTCGGCTCAGATTAGTCTCAGTGCATTACTTTGTGAGATTTGAACCAAATGAAAAGCAAAATGGGAGCAGACAACACAGCCCTGTTTTTGGGTGTCCAGGGAGGCAGGTGAAGTCTGCCCTTATTACCAATGTCAGAGATTCGATTAAGCATGAGGAAGGCAAATGATCCCAATGAACTAATGATTAATCCAGCAGGTCTATTTACTAATGTACCAGAATGCATTAGAGGCATAAGTTAATGGGGACAGGACATCAATTCAAATACAAATGAACCACATTTGCATTGGACGCTTATTGACTGGTGTAACAAAACGAATTACAAAAGGTAATCTACTTATAAACCTTAGAGACGGATGAAACATGATTCCCAACATATCTGCTATTTACTTCAGCCTCCAGAAATGACACTGTCAATAAAGTCAGGCCGACCAGTCCTGTTCAAATAAAGCAGTAAGTTTACGTTAAGGAAGAAAGAAACAGAATTGCATAAATGAATTTGACTGGTGTTGAGTGAAAGCATCACACCACAGTATAAATGAACAAAAGGACTTTGTGTATTCCACAGTAAGAGTGAACCACAGCACACGCACCTTCCCACACTCCCATTTGCCATGGTGAGGGATCATCAGACATGCCAGAGGTGACATGGCACTGCCGATATGCCTCCAGCCTAGTCCAGGGCATTCCTCTGGGGCCTTCAAAAAGATAAATAAAAAATACTCGTCCCACTTTGTGGATGAAAGGCCCAACCTTAATCCCAGCTTTGTTCTTGCATAGAGGAACATGAAAGCCCACTTCTGTGGATTGTTTCCCTGTGGACCCCTGGGCACAGCACCGGTCACCAAGCACAGTCTTATCAATAAAGCTGCACTCTTAACTATAACCTTACACTGAAAATATTCAGACTATTTGAAAGCAATCCATCCTTTCCCTTTTCCCAGTGGCAATGACACTTTAGCTATCTTAACCTATCTTGTAAGTGATTTTTGTAAACTGTGAAGAGATGGAAAAAAATAGCAGCCACTTTATTTGATGTTTCGATCTAGGATTGATTTTGGTGGAAGGACTCACATTCTGAAAGAAGGATTATTGGCTTCACTGGCTCTTCTCAGATGTCAAAGATCTTTGAACAGTCTTGTAAAAGTGCAGTACTTCCAGGCTGCTGTTGAACTGCTCATGAACTCATCAAAAGAGTACCTGTCTCCATAATAATGAAGCATCAGGCACTTGACAAGGGTCCTTCTCCCACACATACCTGATCCTCTGGAGAGAAGAGCTCTTCCTGGAAACCACAGAACAAAGGTACTCCTCAGTCCTGAACTCCTGTCTCCGCATATTTAGCACTGATCCAAATCTGGAATACATGTTTGACACACATAGAATAGTGTAAAATAAAGCGGAAAATAGTTAAATATACACACTGTTATAGTAGCGTTATAGTATCTTACACCAAACGTATATTCCCTAAATAATTAATTCAGCTACCTTTTGTGTTTACTTATAATATTGATGTATATCATAATTGATATGCAGCATGGAGTGTGAAGTTTTGGTGGCGTACAACTTGTAAGTTTGGGCATCGGCGCCTGGCTCTTTATTAGACAGGGGGTGGGGCACAGCGACATGGTTGAACTGTAATTGATAATGTAAAGGCAGATGGGGGTCTCTAGGGAGACGGAAAGAATCCAAGCAGATGGCCAAATTGCTGCTTATTTATGTGGAGCAGAGGACTTAGCCCCTCGTCCACATGGTATGATGGATCATTATAGCTCCCTGTGCATAAACACCAATATGCTTTTAAATCTGGAGAGCCAAGCTGGAGAAAGCCAACAAGAACAAGTGCCATATTTCAAAGGTGCTGTTAGGAGCATTGTATGTAAAAGAGGCGGGGTTATGGTAAACACTCTTTGCCACAATGAATCTAATTAAAAGCCTCTATAGTCTCTTTCTTGCTGCTACACAATCAGTAAGAGGACGTTTGCCAAGTGTGAAGCTCTGAAGTGCTCCATCAGGACCGAATGTTAAGACATTCACAGATTCACAAGCCAACACTGACAGTAGACATTTTAACAGAGAAGGAAAAAGCAAACTGTACTAGTTATTCCACAATTATCAGGCGGTTATAAAAATTAATCCAAACAGGACAGCATCTTTCAAAGGTGTGGCTTTTTATGTATTTAATTATGATCGTGATAAATAGCTTATTTTATCTTATTTAGATAATTATTCTCCACAATGAGTTTTTACACGGTTTTGCATTCATGGTAAGAACTAGCTGCTTAACAGTGCTCCTCCTGTGCACTTCTTGGTTCGACGCAGAGAGCCCACTAGGTCTCATTTTGACCCTTAGAGCTCCTTTTACATTACATATGAACTGGGGCAATTTGTATTATTTTACTTTATTACATGAACAAATCCCGTGTAAGTAACATTGTGTGAGCGTTCCTTTCGACCATCAGATCCACGCTTCTATTAAAGGTTAGGTATGCAGCCTGCACTCCTACTGGTTTAAAAGGGAACTGCAATCACAACCGAGCTACTAGTGCTTTGACCTGCATAACGAGGGCTGGGCACATGTTTTTTTTTCACATGGACAGGCCGTGTCGCATGTGAAAGCTCAAAACCTCCAGAACTGAGCTGCCAAGGCTGCACTAGCACTGATTAGCGATTAGCCGCAGATCAGGTTCACATTTTGGGTTTGTTTCCAACTGGTTTTGGTCATAGGCACCTGGCAAACCCAATTGTGACACCAAAAAAACACTAAATAGTAAATAAAAATTCAAACTTGACCTTCATTTTAACATGTTAACCTCATATCTCGGGGATATGAGGTTAACATCAATTACAGTGTCCGTTCCTCGCCCGCTTTAGTGTGAATGACCATTACACATTGTCGTAATAAATGTTGCTGTGGTCATTAGCTGTTGTGCGAGCCGCCGACACAGACAGATTGGCTAATATGTTTGATCCCAACTCAGCGCCGGGTTAACTCCATTAGCCTGACCCCTGACCACCTATTTCATATTTACTCAGGCTCGCTCATCCTTCCACCTCCAGTTACTGACCCCCTGATGTGGTTTGTCCGTTGGTCCAAACCTTCTCATAAAGACTCTTCAATACTAACCCGCTTTACTCGTCGGACTCTACTACCTTAACGCTATTCTTCATCATTTGGGACGAAGCCGCGTGTGTCTTTGGTCTACAAAAATCACATTAAAAGAGCAATAAAACTAGGAAAAGCATGCCGCTTGTGTGGGACGGGTCAACAACGACGGTCCTTGCGTGCGTCGATGAAAATAAAACGTATAGCAAGCGGTGTAACTTTTCCGTATAGAGCCTAAACTGTTGGTGTCAGGGAGGTGTGAAGGGGAAAGTGTCACTGCGCAATGAAATAGAGTAAGCATAACACCTCCCTGCGCCTCCCGTATTTTGGATTCCACAGTAACACCAGCGTATATTAATATTTGCTTTTCATTTCGGGCTGCAGTAGTGGCCTGTTCGAGTGGGAGTGGAAGGAGGAGGAGGAGGAGGAGGAGAGGTTTAACTGTGGCGAATGGAACCCTTAGACAGGATATTATACTCAATAAGAATATCTGAAAGTCTGGCGTAGGCACGGGAGGAGGAATTCAAGACGGCAAAAAATTAATGACAACAAATCTGTAAGAATAGACTCACGCTTTGGGGAGGGGGGCGATGTGAGCGGCCGGGGCGGTCAAGGCCTCCTTTGTATGAGAGGTGATGACGGCGAACGGGGGACACGGCGGTCAGGTCACATCCCGGCCATGGCGACGCTTTGGAACTGCCTAAGAACATGAGAATGCGGTGAAAAAAGTGTAACGATTTTCGATAAATCGGTAACGATAGGTGATGTCAAGATTATTAGGTTAGTCCCTTATCGGGATTATTTGAGTCACAATATGATCGTGAGAACTACAAAAATAATAATTGTGACCATTTTTAGAAGCAAATTTAGGTATTTTTATGTCAATCTGTTATTGATCCGGCTGTTTTGTCACATCAGCTTTACTCATTTACAAGTTTATTTGTAAAGCTGGTCAAAAACTTGAGGAATTGACAATGGGAATAAAAGAAACTGAAAGATGTCACAGTAGTTTGTTCATCTTTTCATCATTACCAATAACATAAGATGTATGTATGTTTATCTTCATCAGACCAATACCTATAACAGTTTATGCTTACAGAGAGAAACATAGTGTGGAAATAGTATTGGAAAGTGTATTTTATTTAAAGAGTATGGGGCTAAATAAGATAAATCACATGTTTTAGAATCAGAATCAGAAAAAGGTTTATCGCCATTTTTAGTGAATAAGAACAAGATTCACAAACTAGGAAATGTCTTTAGTGATAAGGTTTAACATGAAACATAATAGATTGATAGATAGATAGATAGATTAATAGATAGATAGATAGATAGATAGATAGATAGATAGATGGATAGGAGCTTTTCTTTTATCTCCCATACACAAGGAACAAATATCTATCTTATCAACATCTAAATTCTGATTACAGATTAGAGTAGGATGTGAAATACGTGGTGACTACATATAAACGGTATAGAGTATTGGATTACACAGCTGCCCACAGCCACACTATGATTCTGCTAAAACAGTGTCAAAGTCTGCATTCAATTTTGCGAATAACTTGCGGTAAAAAAAAAGGAGCAAATCTGGAAGCAATTTGGGATAGCAAAGCCAAGTTTGGGCCGTCTCTAACAAACGTTATTCTAACTATTGACCTTTTTAGGGCTTGAATGACATTTCCAAGCATTCTGGGATGCCACAGCAGCGCTAACGGAACTTTTCAATCCTGTACGTCAGTGTTGTTTTAGGCCTCCTCCTCCGGGTTAGCCACTTAGACGACACCGTGCGGAGGGAATCTCAGCCTTCTAGTTCATCTTATGGAATTATTATAGGGAAGAATTTGACTTATTTTGTTTATATTCCGACTATACTTTGTGTGCATGTTATTGACGTGCATAAAGACAAAAGTGAATGTTCTTACTCATGTCACGCTGGTCAAGCTTTCTGGTCTTTTTGAACGCTCTCCTCCGTCACACTGCTGCTCCCTTGTGGTCTAACGAGAGACGATTTCACAAAATGTCATCTACAACAAAGGGCAGTAGCATTGTACATGATTGTAAATAATTCCAGAGTGGAGATATGTCTCACAATGTAGACTGTATCCACCCAACTGTGCTCTGGTTGTAAAATGCAATGAACACATCTGCTACAAACCTGCACCTTATGGATTATCCGGTCCTCTCCCCCAGCAGTGCCAGTCCACATCTCACACCACTGCAATCAGGTAAATCCCGCATTAACTTGTGGCGAACAGCCCATTAATATTTCACTTGTTCCCGAGCCTGTTTGTGCCATACATCAATGCCTCGCCACTCCTTTCAAAGCCATACATTAGAACTATTTTCAAAATACTTCATTGTCAGCCCGTGGCAGACTCATTACTTATTAAGATAAGAGAAAAGATGTGCAGGAGCAGTTGGTGGCTCAGCTCGCCTTAAAAGCTCCTCTCCATTTCGTCTTCTCCTCCCTGGTCCCTGCTGTACTCAGGTGCGAACACAAGCCTATAGTGAAAAATGAGGATTATTAAACTCAATAGACTGCGGTAACGAAGCCGTGACATTATGACTCTGTGTGTGTGTGTGTGTGTGTGTGTGTGTGTGTGTGTGTGTGTGCGTGTGTGCGTGTGTGTGTGTGTGTGCTGAATGTCATCTAATGTTGTGAAATAAATATGCACAAAGAGATCATTTGTAAACCTTTGGGCTGATAATCAATTAGTATCTAGTCAACAACAACCTTATCAATGTTTTAGTCTAATTTCAACCCTTTTCAACCCATGTTTTAGCTCTAGTTTAGGCTTGATAAAGTCTGGGTTTAGATCTGCTGGTATTTGGAAGCAAAACCGTATCTTAGGTGAAATTTTGTGTAAAATGTTTGATGATCACTGGTTTAGGAAAGACCTACATTGGACTGTTAATATTCAGAGTTTTTTTAATCAAGAAAGATGACAGGTTACTTAAATAAAATGGATGAATAAGGCATGTGGTAATAATAATTCTGTTTCCTTATCAGCTGTTGTTGCTTTTAAGGGTCAGCTTAAAACCTTTATATTTAGTCAAGCCTTTTAATTGCATTTGCTTTAGGGACTGATTTGACTGTATAATTATTGTTGTAAATGTGTTGCTCACTGTAAGTTTTTTGTGTTTTTATTGTTTTATTCTGTGTTTTGTAAAGCACTTTGTGACTTCTGTCTGTGAAAGGCGCTAAACAAATAAAATGTACTTACTTACTTACATTTTACATCCCTATGCTAAAGGATGAAATGCATTTATTCTAAAACATTTGACTCTGGGTCATACATGTCGGGTTAAAAATCTTGTGTTGCTATTTCTCAAATCTAAAAACACACAAATGGAAATCCACTGTTGCCATGGATCAATTATGAAGAGGGGCTTATGAATTCTGTAAATAGATTTATACTAAATACTCGTAAATAATGGAAATAAGCCTAAGAAACATTAAGTAGGCCTAATGAAAGTAAGTTAGTAAATAATGAATCATTGCTATGTCACAATTATTTTTATGACAAATTTATACTGCTAAAACATTATTGTGGCTGCACATCAAATAATACGTTTAATTTTGTTTTTCTGTGTATTATGTTTGTTTGTTTTATGTTTGTTCTTGTTGTTTTATGTTTAAAAAACAATAATAAGAATAACACATTCAATGTTATTGGTGATTTGCGGCCAATAACTAATGCAAATAATATAAAACCAACAGCTAGCCTAAATTACCTAAGCTTAAATTAGCCTGAATAAATGGGTTAGGGATAAATTAAAACACATTTTTCTACAGCCATTGGTGAAATACTTACATTAGATTTCTCGTTATTTTGCGATGAGATAAAGTTAGCTTGTTTGTTACAGATGCTAAAAACATGAGACTTCTGTGGTGCGTTCAGGTGCACGGTTAACGGTGGGAAGTTAGCGTGATCACTGTTTCCTACCGCGCGTGAATGCATCAGTGTATGTTCTGAGTCTGTGGGTGAGACGAGCGTGATAAACCACATCTTTAGTCTCGTTTAGGTCATGTTTTATTATGTTATTAATTATTTTAACATTTATTTCCACACACAAGTCAGGTGATGTCTGTGCAGATTTTCTGGGGAGATATATAAACGTCAGAATCAGAATCAGTAAAGGTTTATTGCCATTGTCAATGAGCAGAATCCACAAAATAGGAACTTGCTTTGGTGATTCGATGCAACATAAATCAGTGAACAATGATAAAACAATATATAAGTCAAAAAGAAAAACAATTATAAATAAAAAATAGGCTATAAGATAATAAAAATAAAATGGGCTTATTATGTACACAAATGTACAGTTTTCAGTGTTTTTCAGTATCACTTGCCTGGGATCCTGACTGATACTCCATTTATAGTGTGTACAAGTATTGGAGAAGTGTGTATCCTTGAATGGTCAGGCCACTCACCAAGACTAATCTGTTTAAAATTGTACTTTTTGATATTGTATTATGACAGTTACATTTCAGTCAGGCTATAGTGCAGATTAACTTAATAAAACAATTCAACCGTGGGCCTATTCTTCACACAAGGCTCAAAGTGGCAGATCAATGCACTTTTTTACTAAAGCTTTATCAAACTTGCTGCAGGGCCTGTGTGGTACAGTGCACAGAGCATCGTGTATTCCCAGTCATATTATTTACCCTGAGCATAGTTCCCCTGGTAAATGCCGTCTGTTAGTCACTGCACAGCACACAAAAGGCATCATTTATACCTCAAAAGTGATGAACGGACTGGAATCTGTGGCTGTACAACAACAAAGCATCATTCCCTCATTGCATGCCCCCAGTGAAAATACAATGAGCGTACAGTTTACATTCTGTGATTTTCTGTCTATGTGCTATGTGTCTACAGTATAATTTACAATTAAACTGCAAGCATATCTATCTTTTTTTTTTTTAAATAGCACTTATGCAGTAGAAAAATGAATACCATACTTGCACTGATATTTGTTCATAGAAGAAAACCACTATTGCATGGGTTTTTGTATTAAGTGGTTGATTATCGAGTGCACATTAACCATTGCATAATTGCTGCTTGCTCAAGTCCTCTCATGACCATCTGGATTATCATCGCAGTTGTTGCATCGTCATTTATTTTGAGTATAATATACAAAGAAAAAGAAAGTAAAAAGAAAACCAATGGTGATAAATAGAGTACACTTCTACATTCTGCCATACAGCAAAAGAGCCTGGGAGAACTTCAATAGGAGAGGCAGCCTGGATGTCCCTGCTCTTTAGTGTGCAGCGCCCTCGACAGCCTGGGGTGCCACATCCATCTATGTCTTTTTGCCAAATTTGATTTTAAATATTTATGGCACCATGCATCTTGACTGAAACAAATCGCCGCCAAAGTGCTATTGTCTGTGAAAGATGTAGTGAGAAAAATGGAGGCTTTAGAAGGAACATCAATGTTTCATTTGGTAAAATATATGACTGAGAAATGTATGTGCAACTGCAGCACTTTCACAACTAGAGCCGCTGCAAAACTTTTCATTCTCAGATGAAGATACACTGTTCAACTTTGTTCATCTTCTCAAGGGGTCTGAAAAGTAATAATGTTTTAAATGAGATAAATTAAGCCCCTTCATTGGAGTGTCACAAAAACATATCTTATTGGAACAAAGAACAAATGCCGGTGTAGGTTCATGCTAAATTGCAGGACATGGTATTTCAGTCTTTCAGTCAGATACAAAGTACATGAACTGAAGTTACTTCTCTATAAACTACCTTATAAACGCACATATGCTCCTATAACTAAATCTAACATATTTGAATAAGTGTGTATTTATTTTATTTATTGTATTCATTTAAATTTGCTGTAAGACAAAAAAGTGTACAGTGTAGCCTACCAATAAGCTTTTATGATTTCATATGTGTCCCTCAGTCGCTCAGGAGTGTTTTGATCATAGAAAAGGATTCAAGAGTAGTCATCTGGACACTTTTATCAAATACACAATGTATATAATATTATTATAATTAATTATAATGATTCTTTTACAACTAAATCATACAGAGCAAGTGTCATTGTGTATTATAAATTCTCAAAATAATTGAAACAATACATGCATTACATTTTATATTCAGTTTGGTCCAGCTGGTTGAATTAGTAGTTGTAATGCACGTTCCAGCCACACGATGGTAGCATTGTATTGCGTTGCTGTCAATGAGCAGAAGTACTTTAATTAAACAAGGGCTAAACTAGGATAATACAATAACAGGTTACAATTAAACATGCACAACCAATGTAGTGGAATAAAATAACTTGCTAGTCCGTTTAAATATTCACTTAAATGACATTTATATGAGCATAATACACATTTAAATTGTTCTCTTATTTATGTTTGAGAGTAGGCCCAAATCGTATGTTTTACTTGTATCCTACATTTTTCCAATAATGTGATATTGCACTCTAATACACAGATATTCTATTGTCAATTAAATGTCTTCAAATCCTTATAAAAAAAACAATTGCATGTCCTACTTTGTGCACTAGATGGCACTGATGTCGCACTACAGGCAGAGGCAGGACATTCTGCTCCTACTGTTTGGCCAGCACGTTTACCACTGGTAAAACAACAGAGACAAAAACATCGTTATTTACTCATTTGCTATTGTAATTATCCAATATTGAAACATAGACGTACTCATAGGCTCCAGTTAACAATGTCATTTTATAATCCTTTTCTAATGCACCTTAAAGTCATGTAAATAACGTACTCTAGATAATTAGATTTAGTCCAATTTGCTCTTCCTAATTCTAGAAAGCGATGTAGTTTCTTTCTCCAGGTTTAGTTAATAAAGTTTCATGATCTTAATTATCACCTTTACGATCCCCTGCTGCCTCAAAATCAAACTTGAATTAGCAGGATATGTTGGCTACAAACTAAGATGGTTCTGTAGAAGTTTAAATAGTGGTTTGTAGGCCTTTGAGTTACTTTATATTGACTGATTGGCATTAGCATTCACCCAGAGGCTACAACAGACATGATGCAGGTCCAGTTGGGCACTGCATCTTTACTGATAGAACTAAACAGTCTGATTCTTTCACATATTTTGTTACATTTTGTGTGAATTAAACTAAGAATGTGACACCAAAGCATTGATTTAATAGTTTTGGTCCATCCAATCCAGTAATGTTTCATCCCCTTTGATCTACAACTCTCCTTTTGTTTGACAGGATCCATCTCTCACACCAATTACTGTAATTCTAGTGCCACTTTAGCCATTTATGTTATTACATTAGCCGCTAAACATCGCGAGCCAAATGTGAACTCTATGAAAATGTTTTTTACCTAAATAAAGCCAGTCCCAGAAACATCACGGACGCTTCTTCCAGGCAGCACATTGTGTCCAGTTGGCACAAGTAAATACAACAGATATACAAATAGAGATGTGCCGCTTCATTAAATTTGCCAATAAAATATTTGTAATACCTCATTGGCGTCTAATGGCCTTAATGAGCAGTATGACCGAATCCAATTGGCGCTTGTGAGATGTAATTTGTTTGGTATTTCACAAAAGGTCATTAAAAACCAGGACAGAGGAAAGAAAGGCTTTTCTTTGTGGTTAAGTATCTCAGAATGTGTTTTATGGACTACACGAGTCTGAGGCACATACTGCACATGCCAGTGTTCGCCAGTGTTACCATGTTGTGTTTCAATCTCAGTTTACTGCAACTTAATTAATGCAATGCTGTTCTTTTGTTGCCATCTTAACTATATCTACCATTGGCTTTGGTCCAAACTCCAATAACATTGTTCAGCCTGTAATAGTGCTTTTTCATACAACCACAATGCAATTACATCCAATTGTAAATACTTGCAAATGCATGTATACTGAAATTTGCACAGTGTGGGACGAATAAAGATGTTTTTTTTTAAGTCGATAATGATACCTGAGATGTTGAAACAGAGGTGTTTTAATGCCACTCATTACGACACGTTCTTAAACAGTTGGAACGTTCAAACTGTTTGGAGCTCAAATCACAGCTTGATAAGTGGGAAAAAAAGCTGTAGTCATTGCTCTGGAATGAATCGAATCATAGATATTACTGTTATAATACAAAATAATATGGGTCATCCTTCGCCATAGAGTAATAGAGAACTTGACATTTACAATATCGCAGTAACGTTAGCGATTACACAAATTAGAATGTGTGCAAATGTATATACAACGCTGATGTAAATTATGAAGAAAAAACAAAACAATGCAAAAGCCACTGAGCTAATGATTCTATACTCTTTGATTGTGTTCTCTTTTGCGATCCATACATCTAATCAATTACAAGGCCGCGCTAATGGAAAGATGCTTTTCATACACGGCCCCTCCCTCCCGCACAATGCTAAGATAAATTGGCTGTGACCCGAGCGTGACCCGAGCGATGTTCAGGAGACCATTAAATCTGCTGCGGAGGGTGCAGGCTTCTGTGTGTGTGTGTGTGTGTGTGTGTATTGTCAGAGAGATACAGAAGATGAGCTATAGGGTATGGAACGAGCAATGCGCCACAGCAGACACATTCCAGAACAACATAGTCCGTAAAGTCAATTACCATTACCGTTCTAATAAAACCTTCAACAGTCGTAATAGGGTTGATTCAAACACGTCAAATGAATGTTTAATCGTGTGCGCAGCAAGCCTGGAAGTAGTGAATGAAACACGAATTGTCATCTTGTCTACAACGTGTGTATGGACTCTTTGAATTATACATAATAAATAATGATAATACACTTTCACTGGTTTGCTGACTTCAGAGCTACATGGAAATGCCTGGATGTTGAGTCTTTATAGCAAAAGATAAGCAACTGTTTTGAATGTTTATTGTGGAAATGTCAGTTAGTATAAAGTAAAAGATGGAGACAAAACACACATTTCCAGACTCATAATTGGGTTTGAGCTTCACAAAAGCACGTTATAACTGAAACGAAATGAAAAAGCATTGTAGAGTTGACATTTCTGTATTTGACCAGTAAAACCTAAAGGTCAGGATCATAAACTCCACTTACATAAACAAATCATGTAAGATACAATTATAAATGTGTTTGAGTAAAATTTCATTGTCCAAAATGACTTGATTTTTCATATTGTTTGATATTCTAAAGTTAATCCTTGTTTCTTCATTGAAATCACACAATGTTCCACTTCACTTTTGCCTCCATTCCGGGAAATGTAGAATGTTTTTAAAGGGTCTACACACTTACAGCCATCAAACTTCTGCTCAAAAAGGGATTTTTTTTTCCCAGCATGGAATATTCAATCACAAACATTGAATATCTGGGTGTTTATTTATGGAGCCTCAGTTGATTAATCCTTTTATTTTGAAAAGTATTTGTATGGGACAACAGCAGAAAGGACACAAGTTAGGTGAACCTTCGGTATTTTCTTGGTATTAATTAATTAAACTCATGATTCAAAACTTTACTCTCTCTTATACATTATGAACACAGTTTCCTAGTACTTGTTTCAGATTATTTTTCTTTTTTTGCATATTGTGGTCATTTAAGTGCAGTTTGGCTCAGATACACAGCAATACATAACACTTTTACGAGTTTTCACCACACTTTCTTTAGTCGACCAAGACATTCTTTAGTCGACTTTAGCCCATACTGTTTACAAACTTGTGTTTTTGTGTATTCGTATTCTTGTATTATGTCTGGATATTACAGTGCATAGTGAAATAGTCAGTCAACCACAAAAAACATAAATTATAAGAGAGCACAAGGTTGCGGAGTCAAGATATTATTTATTTATATTGCTGATGTCGGCCTTTTTGATCAGGCGAAACAACAAATTGGCTATTTTTTTTACTATTTAAATCTGTAAATCAATAAATCGTTGTCTCATGGGAAATCCAAAAGTCTCACAAATACAGCAGAATATACAGTAGTCATCGTTTCAATCCCACAAACTGCAAATTATTCCATTTCTGGAACACCAATTACTGTAGTTGCTGCGGCGCTGCGGCTATCGTTAGCTTATATTACCCCTAAATGCTCAGTGTGAGAGGCTATAGAGTGTGTTTCCATGGCACTTTAAGTTGAGTCTTTTCTTGTGTTGCTTTTGCCACTGCAGTCATTCGAGATTAATAAGAAACTAGATTGTACTAGTACGGAGCGGGTCCAGCACAGCGGTTTGTCACGTTAACGTAATCTAGAGTGAGCGCTGCTTAATTTGTTTCCCCATTTGAATATATAAATAGTCACTACGCCCATGAGCTGCTCGTGCATTTCCATCCTCGCATCCTCCAAGGAAATTAGCCTTCAAAACTTGTGATCAACTTCCTTTTTAAGTTGCAGCCCGTACAAACGCGAGCGAGGAGGCTGTTAACCTATGCAGTTAAGTGGACACGACAATCCGCCTGAAATAGCTCAAAGTCAAGTTGCAGATTTCATGTGTGTCTAATCACGATGCTGTGGGTGAGGACTTAATCATCTCGGTAACGTGAGGAGTAATGTGATATAATTTCAATGCTCAGATGTAATGTAGCCCGGCTAATACACTGTAACATATCCCACTCTGGAGAACGGCCGTGTATTGGACAAGACAATAAGTACATAAATATGTTAGCTGCTGGTTAGATCGCATGGCAGAGCAGAACTAGTGCGCTACATTCCCCATGTGCAAACTCAATATTTGTTGCTGCTGGGGGTGATTGGATTGAAAATAAAAACAATATCAAGAGTGAATGGGAAAAAAGAAAGAAATTGTGTGATAACTGGGAATGGAACATAATGCTACAAGCACATCCCAATGGATAAGCACAATATGTCATGTTTGGAAAATGCATCATGGTACTTTATAGCACCGTGTCGAACATTGTCGCTGGGGAAACGGTGACTTTCAAGTGGCTCCTCGCTATCAAAGTCCTAATGTTCATAAATACTGGACTGAGATTATTAAGCACTGCAGACTTTCTTCAACACCGACGTTCCATTTGACTTTAAAACTGTATCTCGGATGTAAAACTCCAACAATGGAAACGATAGATGCAATGTACTTTTCATCTATTAAAAAAAAAAAGCTACAAGAAAATGGAAGACAGGGACAGAGCCGACTGTCAAAGACGGGATTGAAAGAACTGAAATGTGGACAAATTTACTAGCAGTACTGTTAAGAATTGAAGCATTTACCAAATATATTTTCAATTTACAACAAAATCAAAATTGGTTGAGGAATTTTGGATGGAAAATGGATTAAAAACCTTAAATGTGCCCTACGGAACTATTCTGGTGGTGTTGCTTGTCTCCATGGAGATGTCATTGCATGTTCCACTCTATGGCATTAAACACATCTATATCCGTGGAAACAAGCACATGGCAACTGCAGGCCAAGTTACTGTACAGCCAGGTAAAATAAAGAGACTAAGAATGCATACTTTCTACGTTAGTTTATGAGCAATATAAAGAGCCATAACGAAATAAATGCTTAACTGATATAATGCTACACAAATTACACTTACTTAATTAAGATTCACTGTTTGCTGTTGGCGTTAAATAATCCAAAATGTGTCCAAAAAAAGACGTTACCTAATTAATGAACACGAAAATATATGAAACACATTTGGTGCAGTGACATCATGGACTACTGTATAAATGCAGTGTTAAGACCGGCGTGACACATCAGTAAAGCCCATCATTATGAAGAGTTCCTCAAAGGGACGGAAAGTCATGTTTTTTATTAAGAAGTGCGGAAGAAAGAACATTATGCTGGCAGGGCGGCTCATGTACCAGCAAATTGAGCTTTACATATGCCAAAGCAGCACACAGATTGCTCATTAGGATGCTCGGAACAGAGACGTCTCATCTGCATTTGTCCGAAACATTAGGAAAAGAGAATTCCCCTGCATTTGGAGACCGTGCAAATACAGCAGTTTAAAGACGTGTAACATATGAGGTGTTGGATGCTTTTCATTTAGCTTTAAACCCAATTTTTTAGCTGTAAACTCTGTCCCAGAGCACTTCACCTCCAATCAGCCCCATTTATTTGAGTCTGTTGGAGCACGGCTATTAAAGCGCCAGGTGCTGCATGGAGCGTTAATGCTTTTGGAAACATTGGCAAAGGGCTATTGAGGGGCTAAGAGCTCTTAAAGAGAGAAAGAATTCTTCTAAAACGGATTGTCAGGAAAAAGGTAGCATCAGAAGAGTCGCTCAATGACGGAAATATAGAACCGGTTTAACTCGGCTACACGCCACTCACCGGGGATAAGTGTCGACAAACATGTATTCACAGACGGAGCGTGAAGGAATATTGTGTTTCGTTTCATTTGAAGAAAAATTAAATAAGACGCTCTTATGCAATAGGCTCATAACTCTTGATCGGATCGTAGCACTTTACTCTCGATTTGAGATTATGCGAGGGAGATGCTTTACGAGCCAACCGTAACAAAGAGCAAAGTGCAGCCAATTAGACAGATAAATATGAAAATCATCAGCGGTAATTGTGAGCGTGACTAAGCTCTGAATAAAACCAGGAACATCACAGATCAGTTTGCTTTTATGGGACGCCAAGAGTGAGGAAAGAGTGAAATTAGAACGTCATTAATTTATCAGATTTTCATGTTATTTTAAAGTTTTCTGTGGCAGAGCTGTACAATGCAGGAAAAATATCGAATTTGTGATTTATAGGACTCAATGAACTGACAAACTAATGCAAGAATCACATTTGTTTCAGAACATGTTTGTACAGAGTTAGCTGTTTTTATGCAGAATAAGAGAGGATATTTTGTTCTTTGTGGAGGAAATCACGGTATATTTTAAAAACTGCCGCCAAAAATTGCAATTTAGTATTTGCGTCCATTCTATTTGCGATTTCAATTTGTTTGCGATAAATCTTGTGAATGTTATTTCTACAAATGCTGCTGCCAGTATACAAACTAACAACAAGGTTAAAGGTGCACTGTGTAACTTTCCTGGTGGAGGTGTTGCATTAAACACAGAGCTTTTATTCAATTACAGGTGTTTTTGTCGCACAAAATGATGGTCTCCTCTCCACGGAGCTGACCTATAACTTAATAGTGTCACTTGCTTGTGTGTGAGTTTAATGACATACTGTGGAACATTTCAGACCAAAAAATAGTCATGGAGCAGGCGTACGTTCATACCAGAAAAGTTAGTGAACCTTTAAAGTTTCACAAATAAAAAGTTTCACGGCTGAAATTATTTTCTTGGGGGGAAAAAACGGACTCATGAATCATGGTTCTTGCCTTCCAAAATGTACACAAACATTAAAACTGCTGTACTCGATTACTACAGCAAAAAAACTAACGATTGTCCCATTAGTGCACAACCGCAATAAGTGTGAAAAAGGCATTTTCCAAAAGCAAGATCCAACTAATCAACAACTCTCTTTTCCAGCCCATCTGATATACAAATTGTGCCTAATGAACCTTACAAAATCAATTACCTAGGTAACACTTTGCATGCAAGAGAACCCAGACAGAATGCCCCATGCATACGTAAACACGCCTCACTCCCTTTGCCACATTTACATTGCATTGCTCAAGGACCGGACTATTCATTTTTCACATTCTTTACATTAAAATGCAACTAGGCCGGAACAACAGCACATCCATTACACCACAGCACACGTGGCTCAGGCATTCGTATTATTGATTATGTTGTTTGAAATCTTAATATTTTAGAATTCATTTACATATTTATATGTATGGATGTGCAGGTATTTTAGATAAGAGTTGGAAAAAGTATTGAACAAATGCTATTGCCTTCTTCAGGTGGGTGGGGTGTCCTTGCCCCAAGTGGAGGAGTTCAAGTATCTCGGGGTCTTGTTCACGAGTGAGGGAAGGATGGAGCGTGAGATCGACAGGCGGATCGGTGCAGCGGCTGCAGTGATGCAGTCGCTGCATCGGACCGTTGTGGTAAAGAGGGAGCTGAGCCGAAAGGCAAAGCTCTCTATTTACCGGTCGGTCTACGTTCCTACCCTCACCTATGGTCATGAGCTTTGGGTAGTGACCGAAAGAACAAGATCGCGGATACAAGCGGTCGAAATGAGTTTCCTCCGCCGTGTGGCTGGGCGCTCCCTTAGAGATAAGGTGAGGAGCTCGGCCACACGGGGGGAGCTCGGAGTAGAGCCGCTGCTCCTCCACGTCGAGAGGAGCCAGCTGAGGTGGCTCGGGCATCTGTTCCGGATGCCTCCTGGGCGCCTCCCTCGGGAGGCGTTTCAGGCATGTCCCACCGGGAAGAGGCCCCGGGGAAGACCCAGGACACGCTGGAGAGACTATGTCTCTCGGCTGGCCTGGGAACGCCTCGGGATCCCCCCGGAGGAGTTAGAGGAAGTGTCTGGGGAGAAGGAAGTCCGGGAGTCCCTGCTCAGACTGCTGTCCCCGCGACCCGGCGCCGGATAAAGCGGCAGAAGATGGATGGATGGATGGATGGGCTATTGCTAATGCTAATACTATTCCTGCACACAAACAATGTTGGCTAATAAAGTGGGTGCCTGACATTTTGGGTGTAACATACTTGTTCTGTCTTTGTATCAACACAAATCAGTTCTACAAGTGTAAGAAAGGCTCTTCATGAGAATTACATGTGTAACTCTTTTAATTTGTGCTATTTTTACACATGCTGCGATGTAACATCCGCTGTCGCACATTCATGACAATTGTACCATGTTAAAAAATATCATTAAATGCCTATAAAGTTAGTTTGATAATTATGTAACTCTTAGTTTGATTATTATGTCCCATCTTAAAGGATTTTTGTGTTTACAGAACTATATTTTTTGGGAGTAATAAAACTGTCACACCACAGGACCTCAAACTGGTGCACATCCAAAGTTTTTCAGAAAAGTTGGATTTTACAAAAGTAAGACCATGATTATTATTTGTTCAAAGTCCAGGAGCATAAACGACAATCCTTCGGGTTTTTGTGTTACCATTTTATTACATGTGATTTTTCGTGTCACACCACAGGGTATTTTAGTCTTTTGTTAAAAATACACAGAACTGAAACACAACTTAATTCTAAGACTGTACTTCCTAGGAGATATTTTTGTACAATCAAATTTTGAAAGAAGAAAAACATCATTTAGAAAGTCATGCAAAAGTGTTTACTTTTTTTATTGGAAAGCGTTAACATTATTAGAATCAATTACACTAATCAACCCGTTGTATCGTTGTAATTTGCAGTCAGCGCGTACTATCCGGGCATTTCCCCTGACGAATATGTGTGAAAAAAAATAACACCACATTTACAGCAGGAGGAGTCATAGAAAACCATCCCGAAAGAAGGTTCAAATTGAATCCATTTACTCCAAATTTGCTGGAATATACTGTTTGCAAAAATGATGAACTGCATTACTCTCACAAAATTATCCTACACATGGAAAAGTGTTTGAATTACTTCTCCGTCAGTGTCTCGGTGTCACGCAGGCCGCCACGACTCCATGAAATTGCTTTTGGAGTGTGAGCCGCATTTACAAAACATTTGATCTTGTCCCCAAAAGTAACTCGATATGGCATTTCAATCGAGTTCCTGCCGACAAGATTTACACCAGAGAATATTGGATTCAGAAGTAAACAACAAAGGCAGTCGCCAGAAAACAGACGTCACTACACATAACAGAGACACACAAACATTTCATATTACTTGTCTATTTATTTTTCATTTTTGCGTTGTATATTGGTCAGTTTTCCAGTGTTTTTTTTAAATGCGGTGTGTGCCCTGAATGCATATACAGAAACTAGGCCACTGTGATCTTGTGCACATAAAGGAGGTTAAGAGAGAAACATTGTGCTCTTTTTGTGTAAAATAGATGATTCCAATGTTGAAACAAATGTATTATAATCTATGGCTGAAATAAACTACAATACATACAGTATGTCAGTATTATTAGTAGGTATAAACATCATTGTCGTGGTTGAAATTGAGGTATGGCCATTTAATAATTATAACGTGATAAATAAAACTCTATTCTAGTCTAAAATCTTCAATATCTTAAATATCTCACATTCTATGATTAGGCGATGGTAGAAAGTAACAAGTAAAAGTACTGTATTTAAGTAAAATGTATCTATAGTTTACATAAGTACATAAATGTCTTATTTTATTGCTATTTTACTACATTTGAGAGCAGGTGTCTGTACTTTCTCCACTATATTTTTGAACTAAACTGAAAAGTAGACGGTTTAATTCATATGATTCGAGCAGTTATTTTTGCATCTTCGTGTTGACATCTGATTCCTGTTTATGAGTTTTGAGCAAACAAAAATATATACAACAAATTCACGGAAAAATGTACAAAGTAAAACAAATCTGCAACATTTTTTATCAAAATCACCACATTTAAGGCTTTAACAGCTCTCAAAATCTCTCTGAAATATTTTTACTTCATCCTCTTAAAGTACATTTTAAACTAGTTCTTCAATAATTTATCTTAAGTACATTTTAATTGATACTTTCACTTTGACTCGAGACATATTTTCCTATATATTATGTTGTACTTTGCCATGAAACATTCAAAAGGTGAATTCACAAATGTTGAACCTGATCATTTCTATAGGTGACTGGACATTTTAACAATATTAATTTGAGTTATACCCCATCTGTATTGAATATTACTGACTTATAGAATGTTGAAATGTCATCTGAAACCCAGCAATAGGAATAACACAGAGGATAAAAAAGATTATAATAAAATGTACACAATTAAACAAACAAAGAAAGAACACAAGCAGCGTGTGTGCTACCAGTGGTACAACAATCATTATTTCAGTCTGGTTTTGGAGTTAATAAGACAAAATATGAAGTTACAATACAATGAAAGACATTGAACTATACATTATCATTCAAATTTAACTTACAACTCTCTTGTTACACTACTGATACTTGTCAATTGCATTCAAAATCATCTTTTTGGTGTTAGAAAGTGCATTTATTTATTTATTCGGAAAAGGCATATTTTTGAACATATTTTCATGTGTAAATATGACAGACTTCACTGCCAGATCTGAGCTAAATGCGTAGTTAGCAGTTAGCAAACATTAGAAAATATGACTATATAGTTATATATAGCTCCTAGACTGCGCTCACACTGAGGATCAGAACCAAACCAGGTCGTCATCATGACTAAAACAGGCTCAAATCAGAAAGATAAACCCCCAAAAACCCCAGAGTCAACCATTTTCTGAGGGTAGAGAATGATTTTTCAATGTTTATACTCTTTTGAAATGACTTTTACCTCAGAAAATGAGAGTCGCTGGTATAATTTTGTTTCAGCCCGAATCTCTCCACTTGACTGAATGTGTCTATAAAATTGTGAGAGAAAAGTAGGTTGCTAAAATGCACTTAATTTGCCATGATAGATTGAGTCCATGCTTCACTGACTGTAATTGAATCTGTGACCTATTTCTTTAGAAGAAAATTGTCTCCTGGGCTGTTTGTCAGTACTATACATTTTAATGGAATTCAATAGACTGACGCCGGCTTTTATACATTTACACCTAATTATTGCGGAGCTTGTTTAAGTCTTGAATGTATTTGAAACTTAATGCAAGAATACAGCTTTGTCACAAGTTTTAAGTACTAATCAGCTCAGTGTTGCTATGTATTACAAGCTATTCTTCATTTCAGGTCCCAGCGGAAAAAGGGTGCTACTGGAATCACAATGCACGCTGACTATGTCCAGCTGTTCTCGCCGTCAATATCTCTGTTAACAAGGATCTTAGGTGGATCTTGTGCTATGCTATTAATATTACAGACAACAATAGCCTGCGCGCTATACAATGTGACACGGTGTAAAGACCAAAAACACAAGCAGTATTCATTTCACTATCCATTTTTCTCCAATATCCTCCCTCTTTATGCTGGCATCATCACTGTTCTATCCTTTCTCGCTGCTGAAATGGGACCCTAAGGTGCAACTTGAGCCAGTGAACATTGTCTTGGGATTTGTCCTGATATAAAAGCAAGCGCGAGCTAACCCCAGCAACCGATGCCAATGAGAGAGACAGTTTAAACTGTAAAACATTAATGAATGGAATGGCAATTTGTGGTATGCCAAAACCAGAGTTTGGGGTAGAGTACTCAAATACTCGAGTAACAAGGACATGGGTGCACGGGTTCGTCTTGTGCACCCATGTACTGGTAATCTAGTACTAATTACTTATTCAAATCAGTAATCAGGTTTGTTTTCCAGCCTCATATGAGGCAGCGAACACTTGGCATGTTGTGAGCATGCGCATTGTGCAATTAGTGACCGGGAGTCTTGTCCTCACACCAAAAAGTAATACAACTTTCAGATGCACGTTTTTAAAAACTTCTCCTTCGTTATAACCACTATTTTGTAGCTGAGGAGTAAAGGTAGAAGAACAGCGATATGGTGAGTTTGATTTAAATAAACTACAGTGCTCAAACAAGAGCGTTGGTGCTCTTGTCAATCCACTAATGTTGCTTTAGCATGTTTTTCATTACATGTACTTTCATTACAGGACAGGCCTACACGTGCTTATTTTATATTTTAATTATTATGTCACTGGGTTCAGCAATGCAAAGGGAAATGGTTATAAATATCTCTACTAAACTAAACATCTGTTATCCTCAGTTGAACTGCTTTACTCTACATACAATGCACTAGAATAACCAGCTGGGGAACCTGACTTTTGTTTGTAATGAGTAAATTTGAAGTCTTGGAAAAATAGCACTGCATGCTGTCTGTAATAGTGATAGTTCAGTATTATGTTTCTTGTCAATCAGGAAGTAAAAGTAGGGAAATTGGCTGCACTTTGGTGGTCCACACCAGTTTAACTTTGCCATCTGCAAAAGCTGTTCTACAGTAATGCACTCGCCTGCAAATGAATGCATGTGAAAAAGGGTTTGTGAGGGCAGGGAACAGGTTTGAGAGATTGAAATACCTACTTCTTCCTGTTGCAGTTTTTTTTACTTTATTGTTTTATTCTTCTGTTCAGTTTAGATTGCCACACAGTCTTCAATATTGTCCAAGAAGTTTCAACAAAGTTGGGCAATTCCAGGTGTAAGATTATTCAAATGATTCAAGTGGAGCACTTCCCGTAGTACCACTTAATGACATCACAAGGTGGAACACAGCCCAAACGTGGAGGATTTATGAGTTTATGAGAATGTGTGAATGCAACAAAACAAAGCACAACTCTAGATATGGTTTTGATGAGGAAAATAATGCCAGATGCCCTTATTGACACTATTTGTATCTGCGAACAACCCCTGCTCCTTCTGCTTTGAAGAAATGAAATGCTGTCGCTTGGATGCAACGATTAATACTAATTGTGACTTGTCGACTATAATAATAATAAAACATATTTTGGTACTTACTATTGTTATCTGGACTATACAGAATTAAAACACGTATAAACCTAGAAGCCTAGATTCAAACTTTATTTGGTTGTATTTAAAAAGTTCCCATGTAAAATAGAAATAATTATTTGACAAGACGACTAATAAAATTATAATAAAGGCCACAAATTATGAAAATAAATAAACAAATAGTAAACACATACAAAACAGGGTAATTAGTCAGAGCCAATTACATCATTACATGTGCTATTTAGGATTTTAAAACAATTAAACCAAATGCCTACTTTACCTGTAAACCTCCTTAAGTCGGTTCATTTAGTGCTCTAAGAAAACAACAGAAGACATTTCCCTGCACTGGTCTGACACAGCTCCATTATCTAAGTCCAAGTGAGCGGCTTCAAATCTTTGGATAAGCTAATGAACTTGTGGTCATTTAAACTCATATGTATAGTTACATAAATGCTGTAATGACAGATTATTTTCATTCATAATAATTCAGTTTTAATTTTGAAGTATGTGTTGTCCAGAGCTCAACGTGCACTCTTTGGCAAAAAGGTTTGATTGATTTGCCTTTATTAAAAATACAATCTCACAAAATGTCATGACTTGTCTTTGCACTTTTCTGCTGTTCATTGCAGTTAATTGATTGCTGTTGTGGCCCGCTCCAGCTGCCGAGTGAAAAAAAATACATCAAAAAGTTAAATTAGGTCATTGTGAAAAATGCAGACACTCACGGCAAAGCGATAATGAAATATGGCTCTGCTTTTCCCTTCTAATTTGTTAAGCAAAATGTCCCAGCAGTCGACTAAGTAGCAGATGAGAGCAAATGTTTGCAGTGACATCAATTTTGCATGGAAAAAACATTGGGGTAAATGGTTTATCATGTTTATGGGAGAGTGCAATGTAAAGCAGTCAGAGATGCCACTGGCAGGGAAATTAGATGAGTGATGATGTAAAGAAACGACAACGTCAACAGGTAAAGGTAATTGTTTGTGATGGCAAATATAACATTTAAATTTCAATGTAGAGAAAGATAAATCAGTTCATGGACAGAAGTACAAGCACAGGCCATTACAAAGGCTTATCTAGTATATATATATATATATATATATATATATATATATATATATATATATATATATATATATATATATATATATATATATATATATATATATATATATATATATATATATATATATATATATATATATATATATATGTGGATTGTGGCTGTAGATATAGTAGTAAAAGGAAGGTGAATATGTGAATATTAACTCGTGGACCTTGAGTAGTGTCTTAAACTACAGCACAATCGACACAGTAGTTCTTTTGAAAGGTTCAGTATTTCTCTCAAAGAAATTGACAACTGTGTGATGTCTAACAAGCTGTCCTTGATTTGGAGGAACCCTGTCTTCAAAGTCCACAATGATCGCTCTGTATTTGATTATGCCTTTTGATATCAGCCTGGTGTGTGGTAATCTCTGCTGGTTCAGAGGGCCGTGATTGACAGGTGGATTAACCAATCAGGGATATACATGGGCCGTCCTCATCAAAACAAATGGGGGCCAGTACCTGAAGCGCTTTAAAAGTAATAAAGTTTTTAAATCAGCTCTAAAATGAATGTGGAGCCAGCGCAGTGACGTAAAAGTAGAAGTAAATCAATCTGATGGCGTGGAGTTTGGCTTGAAGTACCTGAAGGGTGTGGTAACCAGACTCACTCTCGGTAAAGAATTGAAGAATAAAATAAGAAGTGTATATTCTGGATCCCAAACAAGAAGGAACCCACTGAAAGCATGCATACACATTTGAATAATTACAGAGCTTGCATGTGTCACTAAACGACTTAGAATGCTCTATTTTGCCATCAAGAGTTGTGCCACTATATTTACATTTTTCAATTAAGTTTAACCTTTCTGCTTTTCACTATTTACTCTTTCAAAGGGAAAAGAGTAATTACATGTGTCAGTTGCAATTCTTCTGCTGCTAATCATAGCCTGCTAAGTGAGGCCTTTTAGTGCATAGTGAGACACGCAAACATGCAAACCTAGCAACAACCATCCGGATGCTCATTTATCATTTCTTTCAGGCTGACTGGATCTATCTGCTTCAACACACTGTAGTCGAATAATAATGGGAGAGGCAGTCTGCAATGACAAGCCCATCTCACGGAAATTATGCTCACATATAAGTAAATTGAAAATCAAATTACGTTTTGCAGAATGATGCAGCAAACAGTGTTATGTTATGCAGCTAATCAATTTGACTATAGCGGTGAATCGTTTACTTGTTATTTTAGGTCGTTGGCTCTACTATAATTAGAAGGCTGTTGGGGGTAAAAAAAAAAAAAAAAAATGGCGTAACCAAAGACACAAAATGTTTAAATTATGAGCATGGACTCATAATCCATAAATGGAAAATGGTTGATGGGTTTAAATATTGTACATTTTTTGTCTGGAACAAAATGTTTAAATTATGAGCATGGACTCATAATCCATAAATGGAAAATGGTTGATGGGTTTAAATATTGTACATTTTTTGTCTGGACTTGTTATATGTAGTGTTATATTCGAGAGAGTGTGGCCTGTGCAACCATCACAGTTACATCAGCCCAAGGACCCAGAGCCTTCAGATTGACTCTATTCTACATTCAGTTGCTGCAGTGATGCACAGAGATTGCATAGATTCAAGAAAATTATATATAATATAAAATATAATATTACATAATATATTATAATAAAAAACAGATCAGAAACAGAAAAAAATATAATATGACTTATTTTAATATATTATAATAATGTATTGTAATATATTCTATTGCATTATAATATATTGTAATGTTCTGTACTGTATTGATTGTGTTGGCTGCTGCCTTGTCCAGGTTTCTCTTGCAAAAGAGATTCTGAATCTCAAATGGACAAAGACACACAATGTTCAAAGACTCCCCCCATGTCAAACGTGTTTGGAGTTCTTGGACTCACTGGGGTCTATAATAAAACAAACCTTATTCAGAAATATTCAGTCGTTCCCAACTAGTTATAATTCTCACATTTAGATGAGAACACATTTAGTATTGACAGAAAATGGCTTCTCTGCTTAAACTGCTGAATTGAATCACTCTTTTACAACTTGACTGTAAGTCCCACTCCTGGAGTCTGGAGGGTCATTTACCATCAAAATAAAATGAAATTACCTCCCTAAACTTAGAGAACCTTTATTTTAGTGAGCATTGGTGGTCCACCCATGCTTCACTTGACCATCGGAAAAAAGGTTATTCTGTGCACCTCTCCAAAAACTGATACATGTGAATACCAACTACGTGCCTAGTGCTAGTTATACGTTAACGATTCCCATAATGCAGCTTTAATGTTCTGTTGCAGCCTAAAGTAGTCTAGAGTGACATTTGACTGTTGACTAGAATGATTTCAAAGCCATTCTTAAAAAAATGGAATAATTGTATGCATTACATTTTGCTTTTTGAGCGAAGTCTATTGCCATGTCTGTCAAGGCTGTTTAGCCCTGCATTTAAATCACCTTCTTTTTCAGGACATTCTCAACTCACAGTTTCTTCTTTTTCAGATGATTGACACAGTGGATAATATTAGATTGCAGAAAAGTTCTAAATGAAATTGAAAAAGGTACCTTAACACTGAGTACTATATCTAGGCATGTACTTCTCTTATTTCAACCCAGTTTATATTGATTGTATTGTACTGTATTCTACTGTACAGTATTGTATTGTATTGTACTGTACTGTATTGTACTGTATTGTACTGTATTGTATTGTACTGTATTGTATTGTATTGTACTGTATTGTATTGTATAGTATTGTACTGTATTGTATTGTATTGTATTGTATTGTACTCTATTGTACTGTATTGTATTGTATTGTATTGTATTGTACAGTATTGTATTGTACTGTACTGTATTGTATTGTATAGTACTGTATTGTATTGTATAGTATTGTACTGTATTGTATTGTACTGTATTGTATTGTATTGTATTGTATTGTATTGTACTGTATTGTATTGTACTGTACTGTATTGTATTGTATAGTATTGTACTGTATTGTATTGTACTGTATTGTATTGTATTGTATTGTATTGTATTGTATTGTATTGTATTGTATTGTATTGTATTGTATTGTATTGTATTGTAAGGCAAGGCAAGGCAAGTTTATTTGTAGAGCACATTTCATACACAGGGCAATTCAAAGTGCTTCACAGCAGGAAAAATGCATTAAAATCACCAAGAAATTACAGAAACAGAAATACAATAAAATTCCAACTGATTGTCTAAACTAATAAAATCACAAACAAAAGAGAAGAGTGCAAAGAAAAAATCCTTTCAGTCATATGCGCAGCTAAACAAAACTGTTTTTAGCTTAGATTTGAACATTGTCAGAGTAGAAGCCTGTCTCACATCTTCAGAAAGACTGTTCCAGATTTTAGCTGCATAAAACTGAAACGCAGATTCCCCATGTTTAGTCCTGACTCTGGCACCAGCAGGAGGCCGGTCCCTGAGGTCCTCAGAGTCTGAGATGGTTCATATGGCACTAACATATCCAAGATGTACTTTGGTGCAAGGCCATGGAGAGACTTGTACACAAGCAGAGCTGCTTTAAAGTCTATTCTCTGAGCCACAGGGAGCCAGTGCAGAGACCTGAGAAAAGGACTAATGTGATCATACTTCCTGGTTCTAGTCAGGACCCGAGCAGCAGCGTTCTGGATGTACTGCAGCTGTTTTACAACTCGTTTGGAGAGGCCAGTGAGCAGGCCGTTACAGTAGTCTAATCTACTGGAGACAAACGCATGGATAAGTCTCTCTAAATCTGGTTTTGACACTACATTTTTGATTTTGGCAATGTTTTTTAGATGGTAAAAAGCTGCTGATGTTATTGATTTGACGTGGCTATTAAAGTTCAAGTCTGAGTCCATTATTACCCCCAGATTTCTAATTTGGTTTGTAGGTTTTAGAGCGAGACTCTGGAGGTGACCGCTAACACTTTCTCTTTGTTTCTGTGGGCCAAAAACGATTATTTCAGTCTTGTCTGAGTTCAGCTGGAGAAAGTTGTTTTGCATCCACAAACTGATCTGTTGGATGCAGTGACAGAGTGAATCTACTACATATTCACCTGCCGATAGTGAAACATAGATCTGAGTGTCGTCTGCATAATTGTGATAGGACACATTTTCACTGCGTATCAACTGACCTAACGGCAGCATGTAGAGGTTGAACAGAAGGGGACCCAGGACTGACCCTTGGGGCACTCCACAGGTCAGGGTCATGTGGTCTGAGACACAGCTACCAATTTCAACAAAGTACTTCCTGTCTTCCAGATAGGACCTTAGCCAGTTTAGGGCAGTGCCAGTGATGCCCACCCAGTCCTCTAGTCTCTGTAAGAGGATCCTATGATCGACAGTGTCAAAAGCAGCACTCAGATCTAACAGAATTAAGACCGAGGCTTTGCCCGTGTCAGTGTTCAGGCGGATGTCATTTGTCACCTTGACAAGAGCAGTCTCAGTGCTGTGATGAGGTCTAAAACCTGACTGAAAAACATCAAATGAGTTGTTTATTAAGAGGAAATCTGTGAGCTGTTGGTAAACAACCTTTTCAAGGACTTTGCCCCAAAATGGCAGATTAGAGATGGGCCGGTAATGACTCAGCACTGCGGCATCAAGACTGCTCTTCTTTAGGAGAGGCTTTATGACCGCAGTTTTCAAAGACATTGGGAATGTTCCAGATTGAAGCGACATGTTAACTATGTGAGTGAATGGTGCTAACAAACTGTTCAGCACAGACTTTAGAAATCTGGTGGGTAACACATCAAGGCAGCATGTAGATGAACTCAGACTGGTGATGATCTCATGGACAGTTTTGTCAGTTACTGGTGCAAAGTGAGTTAGCTCTAAGTGTCTTGGTGGTTTTAGGGTAATTTTTTGCATTGTGGGATTTATAGCATTTTTAAAGCCCTGAACTTTGTCATTAAAGAATAATGCAAACTTATTACACTTGGATGTGGAAATTAGTTCTAACGGCAGCTGAGCTGGAGGGTTTGTTAATCTGTTTACTGTGGCAAACAGGACACGCAAGTTTTTACTGCAGCTTCCAATTATTTCAGAAAAATATCTTTCCCTAGTTCTACATAAGATTAGGTTGTACATGTTCAGCTTTTCTTTGTAAATCTCTATTTGAACCTGGAGCTTTGACTTGCGCCATTTCCGTTCGGCCCTGCGGCACTCCCTTTTCTGCGCCCTGACCGAATCATTATTTCTCCACGGCGCCTTCTGCTTATTTTTAACCATTTTAGCCTTTATAGGGGCGATGGTGTCCAGAACATTCAAAACACTAGATGTAACAGAGTTCAACAAATCATTTACATTAGAACATGAGACATTTTCAAAGTTTATCATTTCCATAAACAGTGCACCTGTGCCATCACTTATGTGATGGCACAGGTGCACTGTTTTGTAGCCAAGGAGAGTTTGGGACCAGGTGAGAGACGAGGGGGTATGGGTGGTGGGGCTTTTGTTGGTGTAGTCGGCTTGTGCAGGGAAGAGTTGATAAGTATTGACATAGCCCTTGCTATATTGGGCGTGAGTGGAGCCATCTTAATGCCTGATTTGATCAGACTTTCAAAATGGCTGGGAAGGCCCATGGGTGAGAGTGGAGATGAGAAGGAGAATGATGAATCTTTAGTGGGAGTAGATGTTGCAGGGGGAACCCAGGGCTGGTGTGAAGGCAGGGGCGATGACAGGGATGTTGTTGGGCTTGTCACAGATGGGTCCAAGGCCTTTGAAGATTGTTCCTTTGCTGGAGGCGGTGGAGGTGAATGTGGAGCAGCTGGAGCTGAATCCTTTGCTGGTGGTGGTGGTGGAGCAGCTGCTGATGAATCCTTTGGTGGAGGCTGAGGTTGTGGTGCTTTTGATGTTGAAACATTGGCTCGGTCTCTGGCTGATGGAGCAGGAATTCTTCTCTCATTCCTCTCTTCTCTAACTATCTGCTCAGGACCCTGTCCAGGCCCAGTCCAATGCCTCAGAGCGTGGAGCAGGTTCTCTGTCAGCACCCTCACTCCACCTCTGCATAGGTGGGGGCCATTTCTCTTAAACAGGTCCTCTCGTTTCCAGAATAGATAGAAGTTCTCAATGTAGTGTAGTCCTCTCGGGGAACACTGAAGAAGCCGGCTAAACTTGTTTATCCTCCTGTCGATGTTTGGAAGAGGTCCACTTATGAATGTTTTGATTTCCATTTTATCAAGCACGTCGAATAACTTCAAGAAGTCTTTTTTCAAAACTTCAGTCTGTTCCCGCCGCATGTCCACTGCACCCACGTGCACAATCAGCTGTTTAGCTCCTCCATGCTTAGCCATAATATTTGGAAGGAGTGACGTTATCTCAGAAACAGTGGCGCTTGGAAAAGAATGTGTGTTTATCTTTTCATGCGTCACGTGACTTATCGCGCCGTCCCCAACTAAAACAATCTGCGTGACCTTGGCTCCTGGCACAGATCCTCCTCGCTGTATTTTGGCCATGTCATCTTTCCTTTTTTCATTTAATTCCATCTCTGAAAGTGGTAAAAATCTGTTTGTGAGCTGTATTTTAGGTGACTTCACGTTATCTTTGTATCGTTTAGGCTTTGCTCCAAGTTTGTTCCAAGAAACAGCCTGGTCTTTCTGTTTTTTAGACAGTTTTGGAAACGACACAGAGTCACTGCGGTTTAGGTTGAAAGTAGCAGTTTTTCTTGTAAAAAGTGTGCTCTTCTTACCGTCGGTTGACACAGGAATGGTATCGTGACAAACTTTTTCAGATTCCAAAACAAATATCCGTGTTTTCAGCTCATTAATTTCTTGTTGATATTTCCGACAGCGTTCACAGTCTTTCTCCCTTCTTCTCCCGGACATGTCGCTGGCGTCAGATATGTCGTTAAAACTGGAAAAATGTTCTTAAAATCCTTGGTTTACTTGAAAAAGTCTAAAGCAAAAATGTTTGGAAGACAAAAACTGATTAAAAGCAAAATAAATAAGGAAAGCAGCGATAGCAAGCGGAGCGAGCAAAAAAGCGTGCGCACTCTTCGGAAGCGTGTGCTCTCTCTGTGTTGTATTGTACTGTACTGTATTGTATTGTATTGTATTGTATTGTACTCTATTGTACTCTATTGTACTGTATTGTATTGTATTGTATTGTATTGTATTGTACTGTATTGTATTGTATTGTATTGTATTGTATTGTATTGTACTCTATTGTACTGTATTGTACTGTATTGTATTGTATTGTATTGTACTCTATTGTACTGTATTGTACTGTATTGTATAGTATTGTATTGTACTGTATTGTATTGTACTGTATTGTATTGGATAGTATTGTACTGTATTGTATTGTATTGTATTGTACTGTACTGTACTGTATTGTATTGTACTGTACTGTACTGTACTGTATTGTATTGTATTGTACTGTATTGTATTGTATTGTATTGTACTGTATTGTATTGTATTGTATTGTATTGTATTGTATTGTATTGTACTCTATTGTACTGTATTGTACTGTATTGTATTGTATTGTATTGTATTGTGATAATTTTACCTCATATCTCACACATGATTTGATTACTCAATTAGAGACTTTTCTAATTACTTTGTTTCGTGGGACAATACATACAGGGGGAAACCAGTTACATCTAATTATTTTAACCATATTTAAGTAAAATCACACATCACATCATAAACATTTGCACTGCAGCGGTATTGACTTACATACAGAGCATTTGATTTGTAATAACACCAGATAAAACTGAGCGTATAAAGTAAACAGCACATCCATGCATACTGTCATGTTTAAAACCAAAAGCAATATTACTTTAATCTTCAACTCATATACTTCTGAGAAAACAATTACCTCTTTTTAATGCAGCGCTTCAAGCCATGGCATAAAATGTATTTATGAATTCCCTTCAAATGAGCAGAGTGTCAGCATCAACAGCCGTGGCAGTGTTTTCATGGTAAGATCTATATGTTGCAGAACTATAAGCAGATCGTTATTGTTTTGCTTGACAACCAATTCATCATTATTTTTCTTTATTTAGAGATCGAGATAAAAGAAAATAGCAAAGGGACCGGTGTAAGAATGGTTGTGAGTTGCAGTTGTGATTTACGGGATGTTGCAACAGCATGAGGGACATTTGAGAGCAAAATCAACATCAGCGGTTCAAGTACAACATTTTAACCAAACAACCAAACAAAATAAATGCCATTCTTTACACTTTTTGTACAGGTTTTAGCCCCAGTTGGATTTATGACTCTTTGCACTACCTGGGAAAGTGCATGTTAATGAAAATACATGATGCGAATGCTGTAAACACGGCATATTTTTGCAATGCGCTATTTTAAACACACTTTTATCAAATACCAACACACTTGGACACTGGAGGCATTGTGGGTGAAGTGTCTTGCCCAAGGACACAATAACTATGCGCGCTACTAAAAAGCCAACATTGCACACATGTCTCCTTTAAGCTGGAGTAGCTGACATACTAAGATATATTTTCCCATGTCTGTGTACACACCAGCTTTGTTCAACCAGATACAATTACACTTCTTCCCATACGCACTGACATCCCTGCAGCAATCCTTTATCAATGCGGCACAATGTAACCGTGACCTCTGCTTTGCTGCGCCGGCTCTTTAAAATCATCCACAGCTCGACCTGCCACCGCAAACAAAGACACTTTTGTTCGAGCTGAGCATTGCATCAACCTGAGTAGTGTTTTAGAAGAAGAATAAAGGCCACACATGCAACACCAGCCCATTATTGAATTCCACGCGGGAGGTTCCACAACAAAAGACATGTCACCACAAAACCCGGCTTTCCCCCTCTCCAACTGTTCGAGACATTCATTTGTTTTAAAAAATTTCCATCTGTAAGAATGGGCTAAGCATTGCGCACGATAACGCTGTGTATAATCTGAAATAAGGGATCAGCGTCGGGATGGCAATCACTGCATTTGTCACAGCTTCATCCGCCACAAGTACGAGGTGTGCAAATTACAGTTTCCTCCCTCAATAACCTACAAATATTTCAAGGTGACAGCGCCATCCCCACTGGAGAAATTGGTAAGGACCTTTCATTCTGCAGATGTCACTTATTATTACTGTGGAGTGTGTTGTGACGGCGGAGATAGGGGAACACATCAAATAATCACGCCGTGGATTTCTACAGACGCATAGCAGTAATAAAAAGTAATAGACTGATCTGTTCAATTAATAGTGAAACTGCACTTTTGAATAACCTTGGCAAAGATTTAAAACAAATTGTGGAGCAAAGCAAGTTAATTAAACTTGAAATAGTCACGTTTTTTGGGTTTTTTTTATTGAGTGTTTGTACTTGTTGGAATATTTGGTGGTTACTAGCCATTTTCAGTCCAATTTGCTTTGTTCTCTTAAATAAACACATCCTCTGATAATGAACCAGTGAGTCATTTGCATAGGTTAATTAAAAACAGCTTCTTATTCTGTTTTCTATGTCGATTGGATTGCTAATTAAAATTGTCTTGGAGGGTAATTACTATTTTAATGTATTTTTCCCTGGCTTGTTGACGGTATACGGTCTGAAGTAAGACACACTTTCTTGAATGTCGTGTTTAGCAGTGCCAAGGGAAACATGAAATGAGTTTTATTTGTACTGTGCAAAAGTCTTGAGACAAACGTATTCGTGCAGGAAAGTATGAGCTTTTGCCAAAACAATTTAAACCAGAAGAATCAGAACATGTGTAGAACCTCTGTCGAGAACGTGATCCTGCATAGTTAATTGTCCTCTTCATATGCAGGAATACTGTAGGACCTGCAGGGACCCTTCTCCAGAGCTTCACCATGAGCAAGACTCTTCATCAGCAGGAGGAGCAGGAGGATGCACACTCACCCAAACACAGGGACAACACGCCTACACCTTTGTCAGGTACTAAACCAAAATGACACGCAAAATAAGGAGCAAAGCTGGCATTTGGGAACCCTGTCCCTAAAAGGATATCCTGGGACTGAATATACATGCAAAATGAGGTGCTTTTATCCCACATGTGACACCAGCTCATACGCAGCGCTTGTGCAGTGCATCTTTGTTCACGTCCCGATTTCCTGCTTCAAATTCTCTGTCCCAGACTCAACTGTTAACTGTTTTCACGTGTTCATCTGCCCCAAAGGATCAGGTCCGATCAGGCTCTGGATGTGTGTCTAGGGAGCGGAGAAGATACTCTCTGCCTACACAATACGCACACAATCAGGACTGTTAGACTCTGGATGTTTATGGGTTGGTTACATGGAGCTTTATATACTGGCGGAGGCTATATATCTATATATACAGTTCTAAACACAGTGAACATGTTCAGTCTCATCAGTTTGTCTAAGTTGCTCGATGATAATACAGACGCAAAAGCAGAGGCACACACATTTTCTGCACTCCCTCTCTCTTTTACACATACGTTTTGGGTCTGAAATAACGCATGCACTTTCCAATACTTAAGCTTATTCAATATTCCCAAATTCACACATTCAAAAAGCTCTAAGGGGTAAATGCTAAAACATATTATTGTACTTGTCCATACATAAAACCTCTTGCTCATACTTCGAGTTAAGATTAGCTCTCTACATTCCAATATTGCTGAAACATGTATTATCTGCTGTGATGATACTATGTTATTTTTAGATATTTTTAAGACAGTGCTGGGAAGAAACTCAAAATGAAAATATCTCTTAGCAGTGTTTATATGTGTAAGTGTTTTCCCTATCTCTGTATGTGTATAATGGGGGAGTTCGTAACATTTTATCTAAATGTCTTTTTTCTTATATCAATCACTTCTGGACTATTGAACATCTACTACATCAACTTACATTCATTTTTAACTCTGTCTCATGAACACTGTAATAAAAAGGGAGAGGGATTAATGGGAGAAAGTTTGTCCTGTTATTTATATACTGTTCGCCACATTATTACCATTGTTTCAAAAACACATTAATACATGTTTTCCTCTGTTGATGAACTTTAATTAACAAAAAGAGTTATGCTTGTAACAGCGTTAATGATACATTTCTTTAGATGGTTTATGAGGCCCACCCTGTAGTTGTCCCTTTACTCTGTGACATAATTTGATTCTCAGATTTGCATCAGATTCCTTGATTTCAATAATCAGTGTCAATGATTAAATGTTTTGTCAGTGGCCCTTTACTGACCTTTTTAATGTTCCTTGAAAATAAATGTAAGAGGGGAAAAAAGTGTGAAACAAAAGTGATTTCTGCGGGGAAGTCTTATGGAGTCTCATAATCATTACTGCAGACAGGGACATTCAGCATGCGCTCAGCACAATTTGTTATGGTGTGGCTTTGTCTTGTATGGTTACAAAATGGACTCAAAACAATCTTTGTGAAGAACGGTATACTATGAGTACAATTTACCGCGAGACACTTATTCCATCACCTGGACTTCACATACGCAACTCCATCTGAGGGCCGCTGCTTTGGCCGAATAACGGTAAAGGGTTACTTTCAAATGTGTCACGAGAGAACATGAATCTACACTGACACTAACACATTTTCAAGTGAGCTACAGGATGCAGTGGATGTGGCCTTGTACACGTGATTGGTAAACCAGTTAGGACCACCACAAGGTGAATGGTGGCAGTGGTTAACCTTCTGATTTCAGAGTAGAGACGCTTTATTAGAAATAAAAAAAAAAGGAAACGTTTGGAAGCTAAAAACGACCATTACAAATACAAAAAAATGGATGACACAAACTACACCAACAATAAAGGACTGGACCCAAATGATAACTCATAAATTCATAAAAGTGAAAAAAATAAAATAAAACTACATTTGAACATAATTTGAAAATTGACAAATTGAATAGACTTTGTACCAAATGAGATGTGTAGGACTATGTCAAATGTTTGTGTTCTCGCTCTGTCTTCCTCCTTTCGCATTTGAACGATCTTTCAACACCGTCGGGGCAAATAGTCTTGGAACATGGTGAGCATCTGCTGTACAACACCAGGAGATCTAGCGCCAGACCTTGAGCTCAGCTTGATCAAAATTGCTTTAGCTGAAGGACTTTGCCGATCTGTGCCTGTTTCGGGTTGACGGGGGAAACCAGAGGGCCCGCAGTAAACCCATCCAGACACGTGGAGAACATCCAAACTCTGCATAAAGAAACCTCAGGCAAACCCAGGATCTACTTGCTGTGAGAAGAGAGTGCAAGCCACTAAGCCACCGTACTGCCACTGTAAATTACCCACATGGTGCATCATGATTTCCTCAGTTTTGTTAATTTTCATATTTCTAACTAAAGGACTTATTCAAGATGTGGTCAGACTTCAAGATGCCAACATTCATGATCTTCCACACCAAATGATAGCCCCTCTTCATCTTGTGAAGGTGCATGCATAATGTAGATCTCTTGGCTTTGCTCATGATCAATTTCAGGGGCCAATTATGGGCCTGCAGCTGTTCGGCCAGATGCCAGTGGACTGAGATCTGAAGTCAGGCTCGCTACAAATTAGACCTGGAGTTGTACAAAGTGTGGAATCAAAGACTGGACACATAGGACGAAATAGTTCTGACATGCCTGAGCACTGCCCAAGTTTAAAGTACACATTTTATAAAGATCCTTGTGCAGCAATTAAGTGTTCAACAATTCAATAATTTGTTTGTAAAGTATATACATGTATTTGTCTGCATATACATGCACTTTTTCTGTATATAAATGGATTTGTCTTTGCATTTTTATCTTATACTTTTATAATGCCTGTGTGATTTTTAAGTGTGATTTTTAGGATGCCTTTTTGACATCTTATAAAGGGACTACCTTATATCCACAGGGTCCACATACTCCTTGTTGATCATCACCCAGTCTAAGATGAGATAAGGTAAGCTAAGAGGACCTTTCTTTGTCTCTTATCTTGTTGCAAGGCACAGTTCACGAACAGCAGGAGATTAGAGACATGCCCTAAAAAACAAAAACATTGTTTAAACTCACAAACTAAGGTGGTACTTATTGAGAGATTGTGACACAGAGACATATGTGTATTTCCCCCTAGAGGTTTAGTCTATATTTGTCTGTAACATGGCACTGCCTAAGCCAACAGGGAGCAAGATGAAGTCCATTGAAGTCAGTGGGTTGTTTTCACTAGCTCATGTCGCTAGCCTCGTACATTCAATGCCTTTGTCACGTGACCACTCAGACCAATCAGAATCATACCTCTTTTCTCTGGACAAAGAGTTCAGACAAATCATTTCAGAACACAGGTCAAATATCCAGAAACATGATATGAAAAGCCTAGTCGATACACTTCACAGTGGCACAACACAGAGTGAGCACATTGAGACATGAAGGCAACGATCAAGTGAAATTACCAAGACGAGGTGGTGATATTAAAGTCTTCTATTGCAATGTGAAGAATTTTGGATACAAACACTGGACACTGACAAGGTTAAATGAGGATTTTGATTTGAGACCATTTCCCTGACTCTTTTACTAATGTTGACAAATGCCTCCAGTGGGTGTTCTTTTTCTGTATTTTGCAGCGCTGCAGTGTTGATGTTGAAATAGTGGCCTCTCTTATATATGTAATCATCATATGTAAATATTTTTCATATGGCTGTGGTTTTTGCTTTTTTCTCTACAGCCATGACCATTCATCAAGTCCCTATAAACCAGATGCGTGTCAAGCTACTCTTAATGTCTGATGAAGTGCAGCGTTCAGAACGTCACAGTGAGAATTTAATAAGTCTTTGGAGCTGATCGAGTTGTGTGGATTATCTCTCTTCTGAAGAATGTTTTCTGAACTGCAGTACCAATGGACTGGCCACTCACGACTAGCTAGCAATATCCAGTTTAATACATTGTATAGATCCATGAGCCAGACCCTTCTAAAAAATCGGAGAAAAGTCTGCCATTTTCTTTTTCCTTGTCTCAGGAAGTTTCAGGATTACATGACTTCAGTAGAAACAAATATGTAACATTTATGTGACAGTTACACAGTTTGAGAGTTATAACTATGAAACTGATCTATGTGGACCAATGTTATGTTTCTATTTCACAGCTTTCTGTGTTTTGTTATCATAGTTCTACATGAGTTTAGTGGGGCAGTTTGTGAAGAAATTTGTAAAAAACAAAAAAAGGAGTTCTAAAAAGGAATCTCTCTGTCAATGTCATCAATTACTTTTCAAATTGAATTTACTTATTATGGGCAAACAAAAACCTTACTTTATTTGGTTATTTTCTCAATAGAAATACAAAAAAGAAAATGCTGCCACTGTTTGAAAAAATACAAATCCTCATCATCTCCTTGAGTGAGCACTCCACATCTGGGCAGCGGCCAAACTGTAATATACTGCAATGCAGATGGATTTTTCATTGCACTGTTTGGCTGAGGGCAAAGGGGGAACATGGCCTCCATTTTCCCCGAGACTGTGTTGTGTCGGCAGCCTCCAGTCAAAACGCATGATCATCATTCCTCCTCTCTTTATTGCCACGATGAAGTGTGTCCTCTCTGCCTGACTATTTCATATACATCCAAACACATGACCTCATCAGAAAGTAGAAATTGATTTAGCACGCCGCAATTCCCCTCTCAAGACTTGGATTTCAGACTCAGATTTGGATTTTAATAGCAGTGTGGATATGATGTGCTGATGTTTTGCATTGCTCAATTATATTCCGTGTCATAAAGTCAGCTTTGATGGCAATGGCAATGATAGCTCGTCTGATATATAACAATAAACAAAAGAGAAATATAATGCTGCTTGCAAAGTGACGTGAATGCTATGGCCATGAATAATACAATATGCTTTCATTGACTTAAACACTTAAACCAATACATGCAACACCCTTTGTAGTCTTTGGCCCGTAACATTCACAATCATCTAAGAGCAATAGGGAGATTACACACATTTGCGGTTTGGAATAAGAACTGATTTAATAACTGGCTGCGGTAATAAAGCGTCTTTTGTTGTCAAAGATGACAGGTTAAGGTGATGTATTTGATCGGAAGCATTTGTGCGATCCCACTGAAAGACATCATTAATCTTCTCATCGGGATGCCGTGGACATAAAATGAAAGTGTTGGGAAATTACTTGTCATTCTCCCAGCAGCGCACTGGAACATTTTAAATGGGAAGGTAATTGTTTTCCTGATGAGTTCGACGTGGGTTTGTGTCTATTTATTTACATCTTCTGTTAACAAGGACAGGGTTTTGAGGTGCCCCACCCCCCACTACTCCCCCTCCGCTCTCTTCTTCATACCCTATTGAGTCTGAAAAATCCCTTCAAGCAGTGAAAATAGACACAGAACTGCCTTTGCTCGAGGACCAAACGCAGAAGTAGCCTGTTCAAAGAGGCGTTTTGACTGAGCTGAATTGAACTGGTTAGCAAAGAGCACTTAAGGAGTACTAATTAGCCAGAGCATGTTTACAGTATGGGAAAATAGCAAGATTATTAATGGGGTTGTTTTGGTGTTCGAGCAGAGTTGTGAAAATGTAAATCAAGGTTAAACAATATTTTAGCTCAATTATGGTATTACGAACAGACCATGGCAAATATGTATGTATGTAGTGTTGTAGAGACCACTTTTTCTTCTTGTTTTCTGATCACGTTTCCTCTGCTCTGTGATATAAAACTGTGTGCGTTTGGACTGCAGCGATACAGTAGAAATTGTATCTGCTTTTCTGCAAAACGATGCCTAAAAAACCTGCCACGCATTGAAACACTGTAAATGCAAGTCCTGAATGAGCAGATTTAAGCATTTGTAGCACTTGTCCATGGTGGTGCTGACAGACCTGGAACATGAATATTCTCCATGTAACAGAGTAAGTAATGCTGCAGCTGGCACAATTTATTGATGAGTTCTAAAACAAATCTCCGGGTTGTAACCAGGAGGTAAACTTACTTTGCAGTATAATGCAATGTGTCAGTCGGGAGCACAGCGCTGTTTAATAGTATGACACCTTTTTACGCCTTTATTGGTTTCTATTCACATCTCATTGTTTACATCTAAGTGCAGATCTTTTCAGCTGCAGCTAAAGCTAAAGCTTACCACCGCCGAGTGTGGAGTGATTGACCAAATCAATGTAAAGCGATAACTCTAAAGGCGCTAAGACCAAAGCATCATCATCAATCACGGCAAAGCAGAGGATAAATACATCCAGAAGCTAAATAAGCTAGTTTAAATCAGGGGCGTTCAAACTATAGCCTGTGGGCCAAATGTGGCCGTCAAACCTTTATGGTTAGCCTTAAGGCGTCTTTGTGAATTGGCCCACATTATCTTAAGAGGTCCTTTTTTAATCCTTTGTCATTATAACAATAACAAACATTTTGGTGTTATTAAAGTTCCCAGACTGAAGTGAAGTAGTGGCATCTCAGGTAAATGCAATGTTTTGTTTGGAATGACTTGGAATGACACCAGTTTGTCTTAATTTAGTGTATGATTCAACATGTGGCATGTGGAGAAGGCGCTTGAGCACTGAGAACTGCATCTCTGTAACTCATTACAATCTCACATCAATGAGCATGTCTTGTCTTCTTTAATTAACCCTGTGTGAGTTTGTTTCCTGCCATTTGAAACGCATCCATTGACACAATATCAACTCCTGTCGATGACGGAGCTGTTGTTGACTGACACGCACACACCCCGCCTCACACGCCCCACTCCAAGATGCAGCTTTGCACACTGAAGACTGAACCTGATCACTGCGCTCCCCTGGGAATGTGCTGATGTGCCAAAAAGGCTCAAGTTCACAAGCAACAAAACCCAAGGACGCAAGCCACCTGCTGCTGCTCAAAGACAACAACAGGCCGGGCTGGCACGTCGCATGACTCCTTCTCAGATCCAGCGCTGACCGGATCACCGAGGTTAGCATTGATCCAGCGCTGCGGCCAGACAACCTCCACCAGATTTATAATTGATGAGAGTCATAATCAAGTTTTTTCTATATAAATGTTTTATTATTAAACGTCCGTTGTTGGTCTTTGAAGGAGCGACCAGCTGCGTTGTAGGGAATGTCAAACGAAGGCATTGTTCGATTGTGTCTCACTGACTCGTCTGCTCAGTGTTTATTGTCTTCTTTTTTCTTTATGTCAAGGAAATTTACTTTTTATTTCATTTAATCACTCCATAATCAAATTTAGATTTCATGGCAAAAATGAACCCTTTTGTCAATGACAAAGAAACGCATAAAGCCACAATGAACAAAAGAGTCCGTTGAGTCCCATCACATCTCAGCTTTATGAATGCTGCTGTGATTATGGAGTTATTAACCATGCATAATTCATCAATGTCATGTATCATTTTGATATTATATGCTTGATTAAAAATGGGAACCTTCATGAGATTCCAGTTACACAAGGAGAGACAAATAGAGTAAGGGTTGTGTTCATAAATTGTTCAGCATAAATAATACTTGTAGCACCTTTTATAATTGCATTTTTTCCATAAATCCAATTATAAAAGGTGCTACAAGTAATGAGAATTAATATGAATCAGAGAGAGAGCCCATTGTTGTATGTAAACTGAGGACGCAAAAAAAAAGCAACAAGTAAAAGAGGAAAAGGACCTAGAAATCCCTACAAACTATTCCCAAATTAAGACTCATCTCTACCAAATGTTGCACTCCGAACAAACTTGAATAGTTTGAAATATACTGTACATATAACTCGTGATGAAATCTTGAACATCTTGATTCAGTCATGCTCGTCTGGTGCAACGGACAGTGAGTGTAGCGTGTTTCCGAGCTGATCCGCCGGTGCAGCAGTCTCACTTTTTCCTCCAAGTGAATGAGAGCAGGAAGTTGCACCTGTCCTTTTGTTCTGTTCCCGGAGGGGGATCTTTGTGTCTGTCTCGGAGCACTTCACTACAGTCACACAATCCAGTTTATCACCCGCGCTGTCACTGATCGTCACCAAAGAAAGCATTTACCCCCTGCTCACTCTTACACTTATAAATATGTAAAACAGGAAAATAAACTAACACGGATTATGCCTGGCTATATTTAGTTTGGTTCTGGGACAAAAGCTTCATAAAACACAAAAGCGATAGATTAGGCATTCTGCCAGTTTATTACTGTTTTCATTGAGCCGTGTACAGAAAATACTAAAGAAATCAATTAAACCGAATTAGTTACAGTACAAGCAGCGCATTACATTTGTTGCACCTGACGAATGGGAATATGTTTAAATTTAGCATGTGCAACTGAATGGGAATGGGAGAAATCAAGAGCAGTTAAACAAGACAATGTGTCAATTTATTGAACTGTATTGTTTCTTATAATACAAGATGCTAATTGAAGTTGTACAAAACAGTATGATAATGATGTGAGTAAATTGGTTAGTTTATTTCTTTGGCCATTTCCCAGTCAAAAGGGAGTTGAAGTTTGCCTGACTCTGTTAACATACATTCTGAAATACAAGAAACACATACAATTATCCATGTACAAAAATAAGTGTCCTATTTAGTACATACATAAAATATTTGTATTTTCCCATTATATTGGACTTTTGGGATATTTGAAAGCGCTCATAGTTTGGGAACTTTTTAATGTTTCATTCATCTACTTTTCAGTATAATTCTCACATTTGCTTTCTGAAAATACTAGACCCGCTGAGGTTGTACCTACCTCTGGTTTTGAACTTCTCTTGGAAACAGTGTGGGAGAATTTGTGCCTTATACATCACAATTGCAAATGTAAAATAATGTAAAAGTATTTTGAATGTTAAATTACAGGAGCAATAACAACGATGCAACAGTGCAGTGTGTCAGAAATCGAGTTTGAATGAACACGCACACTTTAGAGTTATATATTTGAAAGAGGAAGAACATCTGTGTGACAGGTATAAATCAATATTTAAACAGTTGTTACACATTATACAGTAGAATGTTTTAATAGGACAGGAATTGGCAGCAGCAACATTCAATAGAACAAATTTCCCATCTGTTTTTTTGGGCTCTGTCCTGAGAGACTTGCTGGTAGCAGAATAAAGAAGGCATCTGTGCTCCTCCAGGTCAGTCATGCTCAGTTTGGGAAGACTGGAATTTGAGATCTAAGGATAAACATCAGCTCCCCTGAGAGGACTGTTTCTCATGTTTGAATACTGCAGAGAAAATGAAACCTTCACAAGCAAAACAGTCAGGAAGAAGTGTTGAAAGTTCATTCTTAACCTACGACACGGGGTCACACACTAACACAACTGCATGTTTAACTTGAATGGAAAATGATTAATATTCAATAATAGTAGCTTCTATATTTAGGTATATAATTGCTTTGAATAGAAGAATAATACATATATAAATATTAGGGCTGGGCAAGTTAACGCCTTATTATCGCGTTAACTCATCACTTATTTAACGCGATCAATTATTTTAACGCACGTTAACGCAGGTGGGATTCCCCTGGTCCGCACCAGTTCTAAAGCCTCGTACAAACCGCTGCGGCCGACGCAGAATTTGAGCGCGTGTACATTAGAAAGACAAACGCACCGGACGCTCGTTCTCGACACGCCGGACTCATGTCCGTAGAATACACTCAGCAGAAGACGTGCGTCCGAGTCGTCCTGCACATGCTCAGTGGAGTCGAGTCGTCCTGCACATGCTCAGTGGAGGAGTTGTGCTGTGCTGCTTTTCTCGTGGTGTAAATGGAGTTTAATGTTGGACCATGGCTTTCGTTTATTAACTTTACAAAGTCAGCTGCTATAGGCGCCGCGTGAGCAGGTCCCGACGGGCGCCGTAGCTGGGGAGATCCGCGAGAAGGGCCCGGCGCGCGTCTTTATCAGCTGAAAACGTGAATAATCTGGTGCCTTAGCAAGTGGCTTAGTGCAGAGGAGTAAAAAAACACCCAGTTTTAGGAATCTACAAACTTTTCTGGTTCTTTTCAATGCCCTGGCAGTGGCAATAAGCTTTAGTTTTGTGTTTGATAACATTGTTTAAAATTAAAATGCACACAATGTATTTATTTTTATTTAACTGGTTAAGTGTTTGTTTGCACAACTCATGTTATGGCGCTTATGTGTCAAGTTCTAAGAATGTACAAACTGTACTGAAGTGTTTTCTGGTTTAGGGACATTTGGTACTAGACTGGTTCTGCTGCTCCTAAAATGTGTTTTTGAGTGTCTAATGTTTAATGAGATTACAATGTTTCTGACATTACCTCTGAAGTGGCCTGTTCATCTTTAATGATTGTGGCTCAGGATTTTGTGGCAAGTGAATACTTCATATTTTATTTAACTGCTACTGAATAAAAATGCTGATGCACTTTACACTCATTTTGAATTCATTTTGAATTTTGCACGTAAAAATGCGATTAATCGTGATTAATCAGGGAAATAATGCGATTAATTGCGATTATACATTTTAATCGTTGCCCAGCCCTAATAAATATATCTATTTGACTCCAGCAGCTGCTTCTTTAATAAAGGATGTGTGCTTACAGGGATTCAACAATATATCACTTACCCAAAACTGTTGAGAAAAGGCTTTTAGGTGCATTTAGCAATTTAAAACATTAAATATTGATGTAACTGATTAGAACAGGTACTTCAAAAGTGTCATGGCAAGTAATGATAAAAGGTTTCAAAGAAAGCCATTCATTCATTCATTTCATTTATTTATACAGGGAAACCCCAATGAGAAAACCAACACAATTTTAGAAATCAATCCGTCAATTTCCTATCTAATGCAAATGGTTCGAGGAGCTGAATATATATTATCTGAGCTCAAATTGATACTGCACCAAAGATAAGAGTTATTACCAAAACTTGCAATGGTCTATCCTTCACTCCTTTTTTAAACCATTCGTCTCCCTGCTTGTCTTCAAATGTGTGATTTGTGGCTTAAAGATGAAGATGTATGGCCAGTTGTAAACCAGTTTGGAGCAAGCAATATATTTTCATTTACAAGGTCATTATGTAAAAACAATCAAAGACTGGATCAAAGCTTATGCAATGCTAATAGACAGCCAGAGAGAAAAATGGCAAAAAATTCAATCAGGACTTTTTGGAAAATAGACAAATTTGAACCATTACGTATATGTTGGACAATATGTGGCGTAACTTTATTGTATGTCTGTTGCTGCCCTTATTTATTTTGTTTTCTCTTCTTGTTGTGTTCAGTTTAATGAAGTTTAAAAAAGAAAAATGGTTATGTGACGTGAAGCGTCATGACCCAAATTCCAAGAATTCTAAACAAATACATAACTGTAAGTAGAGATAGGTGCAAGTGAGACTATTCTGAGCAATCCAGCCTTAAATTAAGAACCATCCAGGTAACAGATGAACTAAAATGGGTTCACATCAGAGCTTTGCACACATTGCACTCAGAGAAGTATCGACACACACAGTATATCCATGCAGCCTGGTACTGCACTCCAGTCAAACACTTTTGGGAAGAGGTCACACAGTCACTATCCACTATAGTGGGCTGCCACATCCCATTATCCCCCTCTCTCTGGCTGCTAGGGGATCTCACAATAATGAACTTCAAAACACTCCTCATGAACTGGATAAAACGCAGTAGCATAAACATTACATAACATACAAATGACATACACATTACATACACATTACATACACAGTACATTACATACACATTACATACACAGTACATGACATACACATTACATACACAGTACATTACATACACATTACATACACAGTACATTACATACACATTACATACACAGTACATGACATACACATTACATACACAGTACATTACATACACATTACATACACAGTACATTACATACACATTACATACACAGTACATTACATACACATTACATACACAGTACATTACATACACATTACATACACAGTACATTACATACACATTACATACACAGTACATTACATACACATTACATACACATTACATCACATACACATTACATACACATTACATTACATACACATTACATACACATTACATTACATTACATTACATTACATTACATACACATTACATTACATACACATTAGATACACATTACATTACATTACATTACATACACACTGCATTACATACACATACACATTACATACACATACACATTACATACACATACACATTACATTACATACACACTGCATTACATTACATACACATTACATACACATTACATTTCATACACATTACATACACATTACATTACATACACATTACATTACATACACATTACATTACATACACACTGCATTACATTACATACACATTACATTACATACTCATTACATACACATTACATTACATACACATTACATACACATTACATTACATACACATTACATTACATACACATTACATTACATACACATTACATACACATTACATACACATTACATACACATTACATTACATATACATTACATACACTTGCCATGCACATTACATTACATACACATTACATACACATCACTTTACATACACATTACATTACATTACATTATATACACACTGCATTACATACACATTACATTATATTACATTACATTACATACACACTGCATTACATACACATTACATACACATTACATTATATTACATTACATTACATACACATTAGCCACTGGCACTTCTCACTGACTTCATTACAACCCACCCAACGCTCTCTGACCCTTTATAACTCTGATTCTCTTCTCTTCTTCCTCCATCTTCCACTCTTCACACATGTGAGTCATCTACCAACTTTATGTACTTATCTGTGAGCCAACTCCTACACAACCACACAACCACCACTCTACCACACAAATAGTTGTTAACACAAATATGTATTCTTGTTGTTACTATCATCATTATCATTGTTGCTGTTGTTAGTACTAATAGTGATATTTCTATCATTATTATTGTCACAACTGTTGTCCTGATCCCCCCCCCATGATGTATTGTGTTTTTAATGCACCACAGTGTAGTAAGGGAAATGTACATACAGCGAAACACTGGCAGGACCAACGAGTAGTGGAGACACAAGTAAAATGTCCTCCTTGTTTTAATGCACCATAAACACACAAAAAAAGGGGCAGAAATGATGTGAGGAGAGATAATCAAACATGCATGTGCACTGCATATATAACTATATACATACAACTACATATATAACTATAACTAGTTATATATCCTTCGGAGGCTTTAAATGAAATAGAAGACTCAAGCTGTGTCTGTTTACTTTGTTGAGTGGTTTACAGGCTTTTAAATGAATAGTTATTATTGTGTTTCCTGCCGTACACCTGTGACTGAAGTGCTATGAATGTTATGAGACCGAACAAGACGGCATTCATCCAAATCACTCAGCTGCTGTTAGTTAGTGCCCTATTGTTGAAAATACCAAGTTTCCACTCAGGGAAATTACACACAAAAATCTGATTAGGTTTATGGTGAACACTTTTAAAAAAAACTGTTTCCAGAAATTCACAACATGCTTTCTAAATAATAATGGGTGGATTGCTTTCCCTGTGTTGTGTTTAAAAAATCTGACAGATGGCATGCATCAAAAGTCTATATTGTCAGATTGTACATTATTATGCATAAACAGGAGCATTTATCTTTCCAAAAACAAGCTGCTGTAATCTGAATATTTAGAGTGTTTTCTTTTGACCTAGCTGCTCTAACTAACAAACAGACAAACAGACAAACAAACAAACAAACAAACAAACAAGACTTGTGTTTAAATTAGACTACTACATAAAGGCTTTTTTATTCTTGTCAAAGGTCTGTAGTTGTGTTTCCATTAGTCCATGCAACAAAATTAGTAAATTGATCTGCAGCGTGGAACCTTGAGCATTCACATTAGTCCATTCACTTCACACAGTGGACAAAGGTGTGACATCTACTCCTCCCATTAGATATTTGCAGTATGGACTCATGAATGTACTCTATTACACTAGAGAACACTATTTGCACAGGTTTTGGGTGGCTGACGGACCACACATGTCTTTAATAAGTGATTTATACAGTTTAGTTGTTTTGATTTCCCATGCGCACACTGTACAATATGAACACACGTCGTCGGAGCACGTGGGAGTCAGTTTGACAGTGCAGAGTCAGAGAAGGTGCCTGTAGACAATGGGATTCTAATGAGGTGCATTGTGGGAATGTAGAGAAAAGGATGAAAGCGTTTTCTGTAAGACCTGTGACTGGTGCCATGTTCGAAGCATCTGGTTCGTGCAAACGCTCCAAAATGCTAACACAGAAAAATGACTTAGAAGTGATGGGAAATGAGACGTGTGAATAGTGGTGCTGATGCTACGAGTTTATTAAGGAAAGGCAATAAAATGTCTCTAACTGCGGCCGAAATGGGAGAGCAGATCCAATAATACAAGTCATTGGCTGCAGAACTGTGATAAAATGTGAATATACGATTATATTTCTGTGATGTATTTTATCTGCATAATAGTGATATTTTATCTGCATCATTTGTCTAAGAGAAGAACGGGTGTGTGACAAACTGCATTTGTGAAGGTATCATAAAGATGGGCCAAAGAATGTTGCCCCAGGGGGGGGGGAGTTGCACCCCCCTTGCAGGCTTCATCTCTACGGAAAAATACCAAGTGCCTTGATGTGAGGCTGACCAATGAGAAATGTGACCCGCCTATTCCAGAATATCTAATAAAACCTTCCAGCATGGGAAAAAACAGGGTGAGACGCAGGAGGATCATGCAAGCTGCGAACCACAGCCTGCGTGATCAGTCCCCGCGTTTTCTCCCAAGCTTGCCATACAAATGTCTGATGTTTCTGTGTCGTTTCATATTCTAAGTTGAATTGTGTTCTCAATGTGTTACGGAATAGCATCTGTGTATGTCTCCTCCCAAGGACATTGTCTAATTCCATGACATTTTCTGGTCCTATCGAGCCGGACGACCAGCTGCCCTTCGCGGAGATTGACGGGTGAATCGGTGAAGTCTGTGCACAGCTGAAAGAAGTCCACTTTTCCCGTGGCCGCCCATCGCACCTCATTCTCCGCGAGGAGAGCGCGTCGTTTCGAAGCAGCAGGAGAACACAGGCGACAAAGAAGGTCAGACAAAACTTTGTGTGTGAAAAAGAGTTAGCCATAAAACGTTTTATGCATTAGTTTGATATTTACTGGAAAAATATCGTAGGCTTTTATGCCCAGTTAGGTATTACTGAGGAAATGCCCAGTTAGGTATTACTGAGGAAATGCCCAGTTTGATATTACTGAGGAAATATGTGTGAATGTAAGCGCTGTGCACGAGTGAAGTAAGTAAGAGAGAAGTGTGAATGTGTGAATGAGGATTAATAAGTGATTAACTAACAAGTGTGAATCACAATTAATCATACAAGGGTCACAAGGCGTTATTCTGAGAGATCTAAAATTTGCAGTCACGGGTGAATCATTAAACACCACGTTTATGTCCGGAGGAATCTAATATGGAATTTTCTCTAGAAGCTTGACATTGACCGTGACTGTAAAGCAAGTAGCATTTCTCTCAGACGACCGAGACCACATAATGCCAAAATTATCACCCCAAACTGTAAAAAGACAAAGGAAAAGTCATAAGAGGATTTTGGAGGGAGACTTCCAGTATGCTCAGATAACGTGGCAGAGAGGGGGAGATAAGGGGGATCAACAAGGCAGGAGAATGGGGAGAAAGCACTCAGAGGAGGCTCTGAGTGAATGAATTTTAAGGCTAAACCCAGATGGTTTTAAATTTTAGTAATGAGAGCTCTATAGAACAAATTTTAAGGGTTTTTGTTTTGATTGACAACAATCAATTATAACGATTTTATTAAATTTGATAAGAGATGAAGATTAATTCAGATTTTTATAGATGGCCAATATTTTGGGGAATGTGATCACAGACAGGACACTTCCTGTCCCCGACATAGAATACAAAAGTTTTACGGTATCGTGTTTTTTGAGTGCACAGAACAAACCTACATTTTGTTTTGTTTTGTTTTATTTTTGGACTTCACGGAAATTATCTTTTTGGACTTAATGCATGACTAGATGAAAGTACAGAAGTTAGGATCAAATACAGGCACAGGCCTGGAGTGTGATAATGTGGCTAAATGAGTGACTACTGATGTTTTTGGACATAGAACGGGCAGTAAGTAAAGTGATAGTAAAAGGTATATCAGTAACTTATTTATTTGTATTATCATGAGGAAACCTCGTATTGCATGTAGACGTAAGTGAGGGAAGTTAAAGAGTGATGTGCCAATGTCCTCCTTGGAAAGACATGAATGGGTCATTAACTAGGGCAATTGACGCAGAAGTGGGGGGACATGGAACATACATGTGTTTATTAACTAATAGGGTGACAACAGGACACCAAGTCATAAAGGATAGTCAGAGATAAGGGGCTATTGACTGGCAAAGAATCTGGAGGACTCAGGATGGAGCAGATGTTGTTATCTTTGAGTATCAACGCCAACACCTCAGGGGGGGGTTGACTGATGAGTAATAGGAAAAGTTAACATTAACAGGGAAATAATTTGACATTCTAAAGGAATTACCTGAAGGATTGTTGAGATTCAATCAAGAATTGAATAGATTTAAATTAGACAATATCATCTAAATTTAGACGTTATAGAAGTTATGAAACCAGTGATAACAGGAACTAAACATTATAGGACTCAGGACGGAGGCAAGAGATGGTTAGACTACAAGAAAGAGAGAAAGTAAAAGCAGGTTACAAGTGAGGGTAAGAGTAAGTGAAAAGAGAGAAAGAAAAAGCAGGTTTAGAAATTTGGAAATGGGTGTTTCCTCCGTTACAAGAGGAAAACAGAGGGGAAGACAGAGAGGAAGATGTGATGAGAGACAAAGGAAAGACAAAGAAAGTAGGCAACAATGGGAAAAAGGGTTGATAAAAGAGAGCCTGCGTGATCAGTCCCTGCGTTTTCTCCCAAGCTTGCCATACAAATGTCTGATATTTCTGTGTCGTTTCATATTCTAAGTTGAATTGTGTTCTCAATGTGTTACGGAATAGCATCGGTGTATGTCTCCTCCCAAGGACATTGTCTAATTCCATGACAAGAACACAAAACTATTAAGTGTATTCATGCTTAATGATTTAGCATTGGATGAGTTTTCTCCCCGGATTGTGCAACCGAAACAGTTTGGTTGAATGTAGAAATTGTTTTTTTTGTCATGTTTTTTTTTTGGTCAAACTTACTTAAAACAGCCCACAGTCCATTTGTTTTATTAAATACATGACTAAAACCCAGCCAAGCACCGCATCCTCACCCACTGCGCTCTCATTCAGACAAGGTAAGCTGAGTAATTAGATGTAATTGGATTTAGTCGCAATCAGTTTTTGCATGTTGGTTTCTCTTTAGCTTCAAATAATCATGAATTAGTGCCGAAGTTACACCAAAGGAAGGATTAGCTTTTCAAGTGCAGCGTTGTTACAGAGACTTTCAAACACTACATGCAAAAAATATGACTGCAGTTTATGTGTGTGTGTGTTTGTGAGACGTAATTGCCTAGTGACATACTGTATATAAAATGTTTTGATTGTTCCTCTGAGATTTTAACTGCATTACTCTGGTGTATTTGCATTTAATAATAATAATAATAATAACTTTTATTTATATAGCGCTTTTCAGTGACCCAAAGACGCTGAACATAATAAAAAAAGGGGGGGGGGTATTTACAGACAGGGGGGGACAACACGTACAATACACATTAATATACAGATAAAATGAACAAGACAGAAGAAGTAGAGAGAAAATGATGGGGATGTAACAGGGGGTAGAAGTGTAGACAGTAGGGTAGAGGAGGCTAGGGGTAGGGGAGGTCATAGGCTTGGGTGAAGAGGTATGTTTTTAGGCGGGATTTGAATGTTGTGAGTGAGGGAGAGTGGCGGACAGGTTGGGGGAGGGAGTTCCAGAGTCGGGGTGCTGTTCGGGAGAATGCTCTGTCGCCAAAAGTTTTG